>NC_044314.2:3226337-3441337 GCF_007474595.2 Lynx canadensis | reverse complement strand
TGTCCTATAGACATGCATGTGCACACACATACAGGCGCACAGACAAGGACAGCTCAGGAAAACGTGTGCATGTGAGAGAAGAAGGAAGAGCTGTCTTTCTTCCTGTGACTTTTCGAAAGCTCATTATCGGCTCATAGCTACTTGGAAGGTAATGGTTAGATGGGCCAGGATAAATCTTCTATTTCCCCTAAACACCTGAGTTCTTTTATTTTGAGTCATGTGGGGGTGGCGGATGTGATTAGTGGAGTCAAAGTAAATTTATCAAACTATTTGGTTATCCAAGGTAGGAATAAAAAGGTAGAGATACAAATAATGTATTAGCGTTTGACCAGAGTTTTTAAATTCATACCACATTTATTTTTGTGCCTTTTCAACATACTTAAATGATCTCAAAACAGTCTTACTGAAACATTTTATAATGATATAGAATACACATGCATAATTAAGCAGAAGTGGCAGAACTTTCTTCCTTATTTTTGACATCATGAAATAGAATTGGATCTTAAAGGTATATAAATGGTTTAATGATGATATGGAATAAGTAGAAAACATGAGACGAATGCTACTTTAGGCAAGTGTTTCTCAAACATTTTTATTTCAACTCTTCAACTCATATATATATATATATATATATATATACATATACATATATATGTATGTATATGAATTCCATGAAGAAATTCTTAACAGATAGCACACACTCTGATCTAACCTATCCTATCCTATCCATTCTCCTATTGCTCTCTTGTCCTAATCTGTTCTATCCCATTCCATTTAAAAAAAGTCTGGTCCAAGCAAGTAAGTGGATTTCACCACTTTAAAAGTCATCCCAGATTACAATCAAAAGTCACCCGCTGAGGCGGGAAATTTCCATCATTACCTTCTTTTGGCTTTTACACACGATTCTGTTACACATGACTCTTCTAGCTGGTTCCTCCAATGTTGACTGAAGGCAGCATGTAAATGATTTTGTCACACTTAGGGGGTTATTCTCAGAACGGGTGGATGAGGAGCTTTGTTTTTTTAATTTTTTAATGTGTATTTATTTTTGAGAGAGAGAGAGCAGGGGAGGGACAGAGAGAGAGGGAGACACAGAATCCAAAGCAGGCTCCAGGCTCTGAGCTGTCAGCACAGAGCCCAATGCGGGGCTCGAACCCATGAACCGTGAGATCAGGACCGGGGCCGAAGTCAGACGCTGAACTGACTGAGCCGCCCGGGCACCCCTGGATGAGGGTCTTTTAATCCTGGTTCACCTCTGTCAGTGTTCACATGTCTGGAAGGTGACAAGTCACCCACATTACTTCCCGTCTTACTTCAGTCTTATGCGAAATGGACTTAAAATTATAAATTTTAAAGAAAGTTATTATGAAAAGAAAGTTGGGTATGTTAAATATAGAAAAGAAAAACACTTGGAAATACTTAAAGCTGATAACAGCTGCCAAACTTGGTTCATGTACACCATAGTTTGGGGGACCGTGAAGAAGTAATTTTTTGAGACAGTTGTGTTGAATGTTCATCGCATTGGCTTTTGCTTGTAGTGATTGTACATGAGTAACATTCAGTACCTGAGCTGACTGGTCTATACATACTTAAGATAATCAGAAATTTGTTCCGACATTTTTAGCTCATCAATGTAACCATCCTGAAAATAGAAAACTATATGCATTTTGATTTTAGACAAAAGGTGCTATCTCTGCAAGTACCTTAAAAAGTGTATGATTTTGTCTTCTGACTCACTTTCAGATAAATTAGTGATGCTTGGCAGTTCCAAGAACTTGAACTCTCTGACTTCCATGTAAAGAGAAGGAAGTAGAAACGACCATGAAAATTGGCAATTATAAAGGGGGGGATTATACAATCCCATGAGGCTCCATCAAGGCAGTAAGTTTCCCTTTGGTATACAGGGTTGTCAGCTTAGAAGTGCTTAACAGATTTACAATCAAATTCTACCCTTCTAGAACTGTAGCTTCATGTTCTGACCACTTATGAATGCACATCACTTTCTGCTTCCGTATTTATTTTAAAAAGAAGTCGTTTGGATTTAAACAGCATCAAGTTGGAAGAATTTTTTTTTCTCTCTGATCTGTCAATCTCAGCCTCCCCCCGCCCACCATAGTTTTGTTGAGAAATAACTGACATAACTCACATACTTACAATAAAAAGAAAAGAAAAATACTCTCCTTGAGATAAGAGCTCTTAGGATCTACTGTTTCAGCAACTTTCCTGGACATCGCACAGCGGTGTTACTATAGTCATCATGCTCTATATCACATCCCTAGGACTTAATTATCCTATAACTAGAAGTTTGTATTTTTTGACCATCGTCGTGCAATTCCCCTGCCACTCACCTCCTGCCTCAACCACAAATCTGATATGTTTTTCTGATTTTTTTTAACGTTTATTTATTTTTGAGACAGAGAGAGACAGAGCATGAACGGGGGAGGGTCAGAGAGAGAGGGAGACACAGAATCTGAAACAGGCTCCAGGCTCTGAGCGGTCAGCACAGAGCCCGACGCGGGGCTCGAACTCACGGACGGCGAGATCGTGACCTGAGCCGAAGTCGGACGCTTAACCGACTGAGCCACCCAGGCGCCCCTGTATTTTTCTGATTTTTTAAAAAATTACATTCCATGTCTAAGTGGCATCATAGAGTATTTGTCTTTCTCTGATTGGTTTCACTTAGTATAATGCCTTCAGGTTCCATCTGTGTTGTGGCAAATAGTAGGATTACCTCATTACATTTTTTATGGCTGAATAAGATTCCATTGTACATAAGCAACACAACTTCTTTTTCCATTCACCACCCAGAATTAGGTTATTTCCATGTCTTGGCTATTGTAAATCATTCTGCTATGAACATGAGGGTGCGGATTTCTTTCCAGGTTATTGTTTTCACTTCTTTGAATATATTCTCCCCGAAGTGGAATGCTGGATCATAGGATAGTTCTATTTTTAATTTGTTGAGGAACTTCTGTACTCTGTAGTGGTTGAATCAGTTTGCATTCCCACCAACAGTGCTCAAGGACTCCCCACCAGTATTTGTTATCTCTACATCCCACCAGTATTTGTTATCTCTTGTCTTTTTGATGATGGCCATTCTAACAGGGGTGCGGGGGGATACCTCACTGTAGTTTTAATTTGCATTCCTAATGAATAGTGATGTTAAGCATCTTTTCATGTACCTGTTGGCCATTCATACATTTTCTTCGCAGAAACATCTATTCAGATCTTTTGCCCATTTTTTTTTTAATTGGGTCGTTTTTAAGCTATTGAGTTGTTTGAATTCTTTATATATTTTTAATATTAACCACTTATCATGTATATGGTTGGCAAATATTTAATGTTTTAATTACTATAGCTTTATAGTATAGCATGGCATCAGAAAGTATGATGCCTCCTGATTTGTTCTTCTTCTACTGATTTTCAATATTTCTTTGGCTTTTTTTTGTTACTCCATATAAATTTTAGAAGTGTTTTTATTTCTATTTCTGTAAAAAATGCCATTGGAATCTGGATAGAGATTCTGTTGAATCTGTGGATGGCTTTTGGTAGTATTGACATCTTAACAATATTATTTCTTTCAACTCATGATCATTAGGTATCTTTCTATTTATTTGTGTTTTCGTTGATTTCTTTCATCAGTGTCTTGTAGTTTTCAGAGTAGAGATCTATCATCCCCTTGGTTAAATTCATTCCTAAGTATTTTATTATTTTTGATGCTATTGTAAATGGATCCATGTCTTTATTTTTTCAGAAAATTCACTGTTAGTGTATAGAAATGCTAATAACTTCTGTATGTTAATTTTGTGTCCTGCAACATTATGGAATTGGTTGATTAGATTTAACAGTTTTTTGGTGGAACATTTGTGATTTTCTATCTATATAAAATACCATTTGCTAACAAAGAAAATTTTATTATTTTCTTTCCCTTTCTAATGTCGTTTATTTCTTTTTCTTGCCTGATTGCTCTAGACAGGACTTCTAGTACTACAAGAGCAGTAAGAGTGGGCACCCTTGTCTTGCTCCCGATATCCAGTCAAAGCTTTCAATCTTTCCCCAATGAGTATGATGTTACCTATGGGCTTGTTTTATGTGTCTTATGTATTATGTTGATGTGTATTCCTTCTATGCCCAATTAGTTAAGATTTTTTTTTATCATGAACAGATGTTGAATTTTGTTAAGTGCTTTTTCTGTCTTGATTGAAATCATATGATTCTTTTCTTTCATTCTATTAATGTAACATATCATATTGATTGATTTGCATATGTTGAACCATGCTTGCACTCCTAGGATTAATTCCATTCAATCATGGTGAGTGATCCTTCTAATGTACTGTTGAATTCTGTGTGCTAGTATTTTATTGAGAACTTTTGTCTCTATATTAATTAGGAATATTGACTTGTTCCGGTACAGAACAATTTCCTGTTCTGGTAATGTCTTTATCTGGCTTTGGTATCAGGATGATGCTGGCCTCATATAATGAGTTTGGAAGCATTCCCCCATGTTGGATTTTTTTGGAAGAGTTTGAGAAAGGTTGGGGTTCATTCTTCTTTATATGTTTGGTAAAATTCACCAGTAAAGCCATCTGGTCCTGGGCTTTTCTTCACTGGGAGATTTTTAAGAAGTTTTTATTTACTTATTTTGAGAGAGAGAAAGAAAGAGAGAACACAAGTGAAGGAGGGACATAGAAAGAGGGAGAAAGCAAGAATCCCAAGCAGGCTCCACACTGTCAGCGTAGAGCCCAATGTGGGGCTCCAGCCCACGAACTGTGAGATCATGACCTGAGTCGAAACCAAGAGTCAGGTGCTTAACCAACTGAGCCACCCAGGTGCCCCAGGAGATTTTTGATTATTGACTCAATCTCCTGACTAGTAATTGGTCTATTCGGATTTTCTCTCTCCCTGGTTTAGGCTTTATAAGTTATATGTTAGAATTTTCTTATGCAGCTTAACTTGTCACAGTCTACTCAAAGTTAACACTAACTCAATTCTGATAAAATATATATAACAATTTTACCCCAATATAGCTCCGTTTTGTCCCCCCTTCTTTGTATTATTATTTTCATATACATTATATCTATATATGTTATACACCCAATAGTACAGTTATTACAGTATGGCTTTACGCAACCTTATGTTTTTAAAGAAATTTTTCAACAGAGAAAAATATATACACTATCTTTTATACTTATCCCCATTTTTATTGTTTCTTGTGTTCTTCATTTTCTCCTAAGGACTGAAGTCACTATCTTGTGCCATTTCCTTGCAGTCTGAATGACTCCTATAACATTTTTTGAAGGCGGGTCTGTTAGCAATAAATGCTCTCAATTTTTGTTTATCTGAGAAGGTCTCTATTTGGCCTTCTTTTTTAAAATAGAATTCTGGTTTGACAGGTTTTTCTGTCACCATTTGGAATATTCCAGCGCTTTTTGGTTTTCATTGTTTGGGATCATATGTTAGTTACTGATCTTACTGTTTTTCTGCATATAATGAGTCTTTTTTGTTTTCTTGCTGCTGTCAGGATTATTTTATCTTTGTTTTTGTGTTTCAGCGGTTTGATTATGATGTATCTAGGTGTGGATTTCTCTGTATTTATCTTATGGTGATTTGTGGGGCTTCTTGGATCTGCAGATTCATGTTTTTCATTAAATTTGGGATGTTTCCCATCATTATTTCTTCAAATATTTTTCCTGCTCCTTTCTCTCACTCTTCTTCTTATGGAACTCCCAGTACATGTATAAAAGTATAGTTGATGTTCCAAGGTCTCTGAGGCTCTGTTCACTTTTCTTAAACGTTTGTTCTTTCCATTCTGTGGATTGCATAATTTCTATTTACTTACCTTAATGTTCATTGTGTCTTTCTTCTACCGTATCAACTCTACTGCTGAGACAATTAGTGAATTTTCCATTTTAATTATTGTGTATCTTGACTGTAGAATTGTCATTTGGTTCTTTAAAAAAACATTTTCTTCTTTGTTGATATTTCCTATTTGTTGAGCCTTCATTACCATATTTTTTCTTTAACTCTTTAAAGATAGTTTTCTTTAACTCATTGGATATGCTCATAATACATACTGAGGTGTTTGTCTGCCAAATCCAATGTTTGGACCCACTCAAATCAGTTTTTATTGGTTTCACTTTTTCCCTGAGTATGGATCACACTTAACTTGTCTCTTAACAGGTCTTGTATAGTTTTCTCAAATGGTAAAGATTTTAGAAAGTAGATTTTAGCTAATCTGGATTCTGTGTGCTCTTTATTCCCTGAGGGTGTTTTTTTTTCCTTTTTAATAGTTGTGTGGTCTTAAACTGAAGTCTGTCTCCCCTGTGGTGTGTGTACTGAGTTTTTATTTTCTATAGTCATTATTTTTTAGCCTGACCTTGTGGGATTACTCTTGTGCCTGCATAGCTTAGTGATCAGCCAATGGTTTGGACAGGAATTTTGCTCAAATACCTTGTATCTGTATGGCTGTCACCCTTGCCACTTGATCTGTGTGTGACTTGGGGAGCACATTCAGAGTTCAACCCCTTCTCCAGTACATCCAAGCTTTTATGTTCTTCTTGGCCCTCTCAGGTGTCCTCACACAATAGTTTATAATTAGCCAGAGATGTGTGGAATGCTCAGCTCTCTCCCTTTGTGGACTTCTCATTTCTAGGATCTACCCATTAAATTTCTGCTTATTTGATCTTTGTGCCAACTGGGACTGAAACCTGGACCTAGAAAAGCTGTGTGTTTCCTCCATTCATTTTTGTAAACAAGTTTGTTGCAAACACTGACAATGCCACCTTGAACGTTCAGCCTGTGTTCCAAGTTGATGCCCTCTTTCCCCATGGAGGCAAGGCTACTGGTTTTCAAAGTTTTCCCCATTCTGATAAAAGTACTACATCATGAACTGGGTGGGAGTGGGGAAATGGAACCAGTCCCAGATGAGAGGTCCAGATATTAATATAGCTTTTACCTAATCTTAGTAGTTTTTCATGATTAAATACTTCTCAATTTATTGTTTAAATTTGGTCAATCTTCAGAGCCCAAAATACTTGTTTTATATGTGTTCATAGTTATTTATGTGGAAGATGATTTTCCAGCCTCTTCACATTGCCATTGCCAGAATTCCCTCTATAAAAATTGGATTTAAAGAAGATTTTTTGTTTCATCAAAGAAGGAAGGAACGAAACATATTTACCTAGTTCTACTAAACCTCCTTTCTCAGGGTTCTCTTTCAGGTCACATATCTGCACAACAGCTTAATTGTTTGCTTTGTGTGTCAAAATATCACGGTGTCCTAATACCTTTCTAGCTTTATAGGAATTCATTCTTTGACTGGGAAAAATCATTTTTCACTTCCCATCAGCATGCCTGGAGAGATTGAAACTGCCTTTCATTCAGCCCCACCCATTACACAGGAAGATAAAATAGGTCAATATTTTTTTCTTTCTTATAAGTATAGAGAAACCATAAAGTATGTTATCTTAAGAAACTCCATTACCTACTATCTGACATAAAGGTTTTATTTTCTCCTTTCATGTTTTTTAAAAAAAATCAGTTGAGATACAAGAGGGATTAAAAAGTGCTTTATAGAGTATACATCATCATGCTTATTTGGTGTTGATCTGGCAGGAGAGAAAGGGAGGATGCCAGGGGAGATTTGTATTCTAAACCATGAAGAAATGCTACTGTAGGGAAACCAACCATATATCACACAATTTTATTTATTGTTAAATTAGATCTCAGTAAGTATAACCTGTCTGCTCAAAATTAAAAACAACTAAACTTTTCTAGCTCTCCATATTAGACTTTTCATATAAGCAAACTGACAAATGAAAAAATATGCTTTGTTAGACCATGTATCTTGATTTGGGGTATTCAGATACACGGTAAATATAACTGTAGATAACACACCGGAAGGAAAAGAACTTGGAGAAATTGAGAGTGGAGATTGCAGGATCTGTTTTTGTTTTTTTTTTTTTTTTTCCTTCCCCGGAATGTCAAAATAAGATAAGAATAATGGTACTTTTCCAAATGTATAAAACAAATGGATTTCAGTCAAAGCAAAGAGGGAATGGCAATGACCGAGTAGATTCTTGGTTTTATGCAAATGTATTTACATCTTACTTGGTTGTTCAGGGTCCTCTGATTCTATAGTATGTTCATCAGTAACTTCTCACTCCCTTAAATGTAAGTTTACTTATAATACAATAATAGTATAAATATTGGTAGGATTTCCTGTTATAATTACTTTGTAAAAAATAATCCCTTTTATTTTGATCCTTTCTTCCATTAAAACTGACTTATATTTTCTCATAAGACTAAGATATACTCTCTTTGAAGGGAGAGTACAAAAAGAGCCAATAAAACTAAACTCAGTCTCTTGGCTTTTGGTTCTAAATTAGGTCTTGAAAGCCTTGGCTTTCAATTCCATGAGCGACCACTTGGAGGAATAAGGTTTTGTTTCTTTGTTTTCATCTTCTTCCTTTCTTTAAAAGATTTTGAAATTTCAAGAGTAAAGTATGTATACAGTGGCTACATGTGGATGATGTAGGAGCCACTTGGTGAAGGGATGAGAAATTTCCCTGGATTGTGGAGGAGACTTTGAAAGTGAGATGTCCAGAAGAGACCTTGAACAGTACTTGCCCCTTCAGAGGGTCGGAGACCACAGCAGGGTGAGGTACAGGAGAGGTGGAGAAAGAATCTAGAAAGCTCACTCGAGCCTCTTCTTAACATAAGAGCCAACCCTAAGAGCATTGACCCGGCCAAGTTCATTGTCTTTAAATATGCAAATATCATCCCTTCCACCCTGGTGAGAGCCATCCTGCAAGGAAGGGAGAGTTAGCTACTTAATAAAGCCACTCGTGGTGCAGACTGCTCTCTGGAGTAGTCCCACCAGTAGGGTGAGAAATTCTCCCTGCATTTGCATTTGTGTAACTGAGGGAAGCCATGCATGAGGTTCTTCCCACAAATGAAGACTTACTTCTGATGGCTTGAGAATCTGAAATCTGGAGATAGATTCAGATGTCCATCTCTAGTCATAAAAGACACTAGCGTTTTAATTTTTGCATTGAGGCAGACACACTATTATATACTTGGAAGTTCAGAATTTAACGTTCCTAAGTCATCTTGTTTTATTTACTGTAGGTAAGAGAACTACGATGTTAAGTCATGCAAATATAACATTAACTCATCAGCTGGATGTTCCCTAGAATTGAACAATATAAATGATGAAAAACAATATATGAAAAACTAGTTAACAGTTTCTAGAAAGGAAAATGCACGGGCTCTGTATTTCCCGGTTATAAAACATATCATGGAAATTGTGTTTATAAGTGCCAACTAGTGTGGCTTAATAGCGAGAGCCTGAAGTTTCTCTCTTTTTTAAATAGCTGATAGACGAGGCAAGGGAGATTTATCACTTTTTAATTAAGCTCACGTCAACTCGTGAAGTTTATTTCAGTACAAATCTGTTGACCAAAGTCCTTTTTGAAGAAACTGCCCCTTGTTGAAGCTTAAGTATTCATGGGAAATCTCACAGTGAGCATGGACTGCTCCTTGGGCCGAGCTGCCACATTTCAACCAGAATGACTGTGCATTCTAGTGCTTCCTATGTGCCCAGCATATTTATGGAAATGAACTTAAGATCAATCTTTGTTATTTTAAAATCTAGAGCAGCAGGTCTCACTGCCCAGAGGGAAGAAGATAAATGCTGAAATAAATCTTCGAGACTCTGCACTGAACCCCAAACCAGCGTGTGCTGCCCCCCATGATTCTTGCTGCTCCAGACTTGGAATTCGGAGGTCTCTAAACACGACCAGCAGCGTCGTTGACGGTGTGAAAATAAGACTAAAAGGCAGACTGTGGTCCTTATTTCCAAGGTTCTCCTTGTAATAACAATCCAGACTTTTACGAAGCTTCGGGGAGGAATCTCGATGTGTCTCTGCTACGTTGAAGGTATTTGGAACAAAAGACTGCAGCCAAGTAGTCGCCCGGTTTCAACAGTTGGGGAAGTGATGAAGAATATGTATTAAAGTCAGATCAGAGTTAAGCTCACCCAGATCTAAACAACTCCCACTTGCTTTTCAGATGCTACTCGCCATTTAGAAGGCTGACTCAGTGACTGTCAAGGTCCAAATGACAACCACAATTTAATGAGCTTGAGCTGGGAGGTCAGCAGTAAACGAATGGGTACATTTGGAGCTAGTGGAAGAGGTCTGGGCCGGGTATGAGAGACTGGGAAGCCTCGGCATGCCATATTTGACAACCGAGGCCGTGCAGGCGAACTCAGAGAACCACGGTGGCTGTAAGAGATCCCATGGCGCCGACGGCATTTCTAATTTTGTCTTCCACTAGCCTCTTCCCTCCAAGTTCTGCCACTCCTTCCCCCTTGAATGGCCTCCTTTTTCAATGGAATTGTTTTTCAATTCAAAAACAATGCTCTGTGTTTTTACCGTCTGTTCTTTCCTCACGGGAGCTCTGAGCCCATAACCATTTTCATCTGTCAAAACCCAATGCATCTTTCAGTGCCCTTTCCACTAGGGAACCTGGCCCCAACCCGCCACCAGCACCGGATGAAGCTCCTATTACATCCGGGGTTCCCATGCCGCCGTGTGCCTTTCCTGCCGACACGAGGCGGGTGTTTTGGAGTCCGTAAGGGGCTGGAGCACGGAGAGGCAGGGGAGAAAGGCTAAAGACAGGGGTTGGCAGGAAGGGGAACCTGCAAAGACTCGCGTGGCCCAGGTTTCTCTCCTCTTATGGACTGAATGTTTCTTTCGTGAAAACCTAACCCCCAAAGTGATGGCATTAGGAAGTGGGGCCTTTGGGAGGTGATTAGGTCACAAGGGTGGAGCCCTCCTGGATGGGATCAGTGCCCTTACATGAGACCCCAGAGCGCTACCTTGCCCCATCTGCCCTGGGAGGACACAGTGAGAAGACAGCAGCCAGTGAGTCCAGAAGAGGGTCCTCTCCACACACCGAATTTGGTGGTGCCAGCCTCTTGGACTGCCAGCCTCCAGAGTTGTGAGAAGCAAATAGTATCTGTGGCCAGAGCACGCAGTCTGCGTTGCTCTGGGACAGCTCCAGGGCTGAATGAGACACTCAGAGGGGGTGCCGTCTGAAATGTTCTTCCTTGTGCTCTCTCTTGGTGAAACGACCCAGGGAGAGACCTGGACACCCTGCCCCATGTCCCCTTAACCAAGTAAGTGACAGGCTCTATGGCATCTCCCCAACAGTCCTCATTTCTCTCTGTACACCTCCACTTTTTTTAAGTTTATCTTATTTTGAGAGAGAGAGGGAAGGAGAGAGCAGGGAAGGGGCAGAGACAGAGGGAGAGAGAATCCCAAGCAGGCTCCGTGCTGTCAGCACAAAGCCTGATGCAGGGCTCAATCCCGCCAAACGTGCGATCGCGACGTGAGCAGAAACCAAGAGCTGGACACTCAGTTGACTGAGCCACCCTGGCTCCACTTTTGACTTTGTCCCCAAAGCCTCTGTGTCACCTTTGCCATTTCCTGTGGGACTGCTCCGTGGCCCCTCTCTCATCTCTGCCCCTGGTCCTGTGTGTATGAGCCTCTGGTTTGTTGCCAGAAGCTACTTTCTAACACGGATGTCAGTGCGCAGAAACCCTCTTGCGATGTGCCCGTGAGCTGCATCCACTGCTCCCTCTGTCCTTGCTTCTGGGACGTGGAAGGCCCCGTCCTTGTTGCCACATCTCTCAGGACCCACAACAGTGTCACTTCTGGGTTGAGTGCTGAGCATTTGTGTTGTACCTGGACAGCAGGGTGAGGACAGGGAGGGAGAGCTGGGACAGCATGGGGCAGTGTCACTGGCCAAAGGGGCAGAAAGCCCCAGGAGCTTAAGGGTCAGCCTCATGGAGGGATGACGTCAAGAGAATGTTGGGTGAAAGCATTTGAGATTAGTGAGTAGGAGGCTCTCGGTAATCTTCACAAAGGAGTTGATGGGGGCGCCTGGATGGCTCAGTTGGTTGACCATCTGAGTCTTGATTTCAGCTTACGTTGTGATCCCAGGGTCGTAATCCAAGCTTAGTTGGGTTCCAAGCTGAGTGTAGAGCCTGCTTGGGATTCCCTCTCTCTCTTTCTCTCTGTCTCTCTCTGTCTCTCTCTCTCTCTCCTTCTGCTCCTCCCCCACTCTCTCTCTCTCCTCACCCCCCTCAAATGAAAAAAAAAAAAAGAAATCGATGGGACCCACTGATTTCAGAAGTGGGATGGGACCGTGAGGCTCAGGGGTGAAGCAGCAGGTGTAAACTCCTCTCTCAAGAAGCGGGAAGGAAAGGTGAAAGGCAGGATGTAGCTGGAGGGTAAAACAGAGTCGAGGGAAGATTCTAAAATGATTTTTATTAATAATTAAAAAACGGTGACTTCCACACCCACAAGCTGAAGTAACCCTCCCTCCCGTGGTCTTCATGGGGTCCGTAGGGGGCTCCGGGCTCTGAGGTCAGCGCATCCCTGGGAAGCTTGTTATGACCTTATATAATCATGATATACAAACCAGGATTTTACAGAAAAACAGCATAATTAAAAATGTCACTATTATTGCACTATGTTTTCTTTTTATAGGAGCAGGTGGAGGCTGGGACCTGGGGGCAAATAAGATCCCTTTGTTGTTGTGATATGAAACAGGGTTGTTGTTTTTTTTTTTTTTTAAATTATTATTATGACTTAGGGCATTTCATTAAAATTGATCAGTCGGGTTTAGTGCAGGATTGACTGCTGTGAATTTGTAAATTTACCTTAAAGAAAAACCAATTTGTGTCAAAAAAATCTACAAACAAATCACTCAAGTAACTATTAGAACGTGAATTTGTGTACCAGGTGAGTCGTGCAGCGGGATAATATTTACACGCCGTGTGTCTACAACTGGAGACCTGTCAGTAGCAATGGGGACAGAAAGGTGTGGGGACAAGTGGCTGCCTCAGTCAACTATGATTCTCAGTCCTTTTCACTGAAAATGCCATTCATGTCCGTTTGCTCACCAGCGTCTGTTCAGTGAGTAACAGACACTGAGTGGTATGTAATTTAAAGATTAATAGCCTTCATCTACCTGCTAACTCTTAAAGTCCGTGGCAGAAGGTAACAGCAGACTGAAACCAAAAACAAAATGGTTATCCCAAGATGGCAATTCTGCTTTCCTTGATCACACTGAGAAATGTGCTCCTGCAGATATTACTGACATTGCGAATGCAGAAAATGTAAATAAATGCAGAGAGCCAATGCACTCATTATTTGCATATGGCTTTTATCTTAAAGCCTACTTCATTTTCATTTCTAGTTTTCAATCTGGACCCTTTTCTCATTCTTGAAACCTACAATTATTTGGGGGCTTGTCATAGGAAGGGAGAACGCGATCTAAAAAAAAGGAGCATGTATCTTGTACAAAAATATGAGCACGAGCTTTGTGTTTTAAAGCGTATTCCTAAGATAGGAATTTATCACAGATTCTTATATTTTCCAACACATGCTTCTGAGACCTGAAACATATATGAGCAGTTTGTTAAAATCTATTACGAACTTTGCATTTTGTATAGTAATGACACAGATGTTTGGTTGATCATTATTTCTATACCAGTCTAAGTCATTTTCTCCTATTTGAGATTTGAATTTCTAAAAATTCTTAACATGTTCCTCTTTAGTATTTATCAAGAAAACTGTAAACCATGGGGATTTCTGATTATCTAAAATAAATTGTGAGGTGAATCTCTTTCCATGAATGTAAATAAAAACCTTGGAGCATAAACAAAGCCAGTATAAAGACTTTGAGAAATGCTAATATATAAGCCCCATGAGGGTGGAGACTGTTCCTTCTTTACCAAATGTTCCCAGCGGTGCTCGAGCATTTATTAAGACACTCAAAAAATAGTCTGTTTTTGCATGAGATGCCTCAGTGCCATTTTATATGCATTCATTTTATTCCTGTTAAACTAATCTGAATTTGATTTTAATATATATAAGTATAGATTTTATTATATGTATATTATGTGTAATATATTAATCATACATACACTTATCTATTGTGCAATATATGATACAACATATAATTCAATATATTAGCATATATAATTAAATTACATATTAAATTATATATGAGCATATATAAATGTATACAATTAATATATAATTTGTATATTATCACCTTCTTATGTTATATTATTATTTATATATTACTAACTTATACATAAGCAGTTATAAACGTATATATACATATGCAGCTGTAAAGGTACACTTTTGAGTTTTAAGGCCATTTTTATCTAAAATTATGTAACTACTGGGGCGCCTGGGTGGCTCAGTCGGTAGGGCGCCTGACTTTGGCTCAGGTCATGATCTCAGTTTGTGAGTTCAAGCCCCGCATCGGGCTCTGTGCTGACAGCTCAGAGCCTGGACCCTGCTTTGGATTCTGTCTCTCCCTCTCTCTCTGCCCCTCCCCCACTTGCACTCTGTCTCTGTCACAAATAAATAGCTGGAGGGGTTGTGGGAGGGAGGATGGGCTAAATGGGTAAGGGGCATTAAGGCATCTACTCCTGAAATCATTGTTTCACTATATGCTAATTTTGGATGCAAATTTTAAAAAATAAAAAATAAAATTAAAAGATAAAAATAAAAATAAATAAATAAAAGAAACATATCTATAGATGATTTAGTAAAAGCCCAAGGGGGGGAATAAATAAATAAATTAATTAAAAAATTTTTTTCATAAAAATAAAAAAAAATAAAACTATGTAATTACTAAGATGTAGTCTGTCTTTAACTTGATATACATATAGATATAGCCAAGTGGTGAACCTGATCCGATTCCCTCCACATAGGCATCTTCGGTCTGACCATTAAAAAGAAATATTGCTGTCACTATGCCATTAGTGGGTCAACAGTGGCAGACCCACGCTGCACGCTCGCTCGCTCCTGTCCCGCCTTACTCCTTCTTCAGCGGACGGGCCAAAGCTCTTCTGAGTTTTGGGGGAAGCACCCCCCATTGCAACCCTAGGGGTAAATCTTGATCTGTCTGTGCCAATCGTGGGACCCACACTGCCTTGGGGTCGGTTTAGAAATCGTCACGACATCTGTGTCTGGCTAGAGAAACCTCTGATGGGGATTTTGAGGTTTCCCTGCTCCTGAGTTAACAAAAGATAAAAACAATTGCTTTGTTTTCCTGGATGTGATCTTGTCCTGGGTGTGGTTCTGCACTGCTCTGGCCCGAACAGGTGAGGCTGAGGACAAGGCCAGGGTGTTGAACCTGGGGAGCTAGGAGAGGAAATGAACCTGGCTCATCATTACTTTGCCAGGAGCAGAATCATGAGCACCGGGGCCCCTGAAGCTTCTTGTCATAGGAGAAAAGAAATCATTTTATTGTCTTCGAATCAGGGTTTTCCTTCTTGAGGGGTTGAAATATCCTGACACGTTACCTGCTGATAACGATCGCCAACAAGAACACAAACTCTGGCACCCAGTTGGGGCTGGTACTACTTACCAGGATGGAAATATATTGATTACCGTGACCGATGACGTCACTCTGTGAAGAAAATCAGTGCCCTGGATGGTAGGCTTAAATTGCATCAAGAGCTTGGGTTAGGGATAGAAAATTATAATATGGAAAACTATAATAAACCACACGTGGCGGCATCTGCGTGGAAGCAGCTGAAAGCTACCAATGAACATGAGTTAATGCTGGCAAAAACTTACGACATGCTGAGTACCATTGCAACTGCTTTCAACCCAAGTAAGACAAGATCAAGGAAGTAGAGAGCCGCGGCCCCACAGCAAATAAGGGACAGAGCTGAAGTTCATACCCTGAGAGCGGATTCCAGAGGGTGTACTTCTAACCATTGCACAAAGAGCTCCATGACCGGTAGGTCAAGGATTGATGGGTCCACCCACTGGCCATGGAATATTGGCACTTGGTTCATAAGCAATGCTCACATGAGGTCATTTGCATAAGATTCGGGCATCCCTTTATGAAAAGCATTGGAATGCGTCCAAAATAATATGATCAAACGAACTTGAAGAGATTAAATGTTAAGGGTCACTTATTACAAAAAATAAGTTGAGAAAACACAAGGGGTTAAATTTATGTGGACCAGAAGAGGTACATTATGAGTTTTCAAATATTTCAAATTTTGTTGTCAGAAAAATAGTGATCGAATATTCTCCATAATAAGATAAAAACCATTTTTTGAGCTCTTGCGATAGGCCAGGCACATATTCTTTATGTTATCATTGGTTCCCCACTGGGAGTCACACAGTGGCTTTATCCCTGCTCATTTTGTTTTCATTTCTGTTTCATTTTTGGTCACAGTATTATTTCTTTTATTTTTATACTAGTTATGACATATTCATTTTAATATTAACACCCATACATATATATTTTTAAAATATAAATATGCTTTCTTGAAAGGTGGATTAAAACCAGAATTTATTGTGCCATATTTAAAAGAAACTGACGGACTGGTTGTTATAAGTAAAAATACTTTTTTTTTACTTATAAAAATACTTATTATAATAAATAAATATAACCGACTTAAGTTTAACCGACTTAAATATATAATAAATATATTTATTAAAATATTTATAAAAAGTATTTATTATTTATAAAAAATACTTTATTTATTGTTAAGGAAAAATGTATGAGCCCATTTAAGTAACAAAATAATCAGTGTCAATAACATATACTGATTCAAAAATATAAGCACGTGTATATTTAAGTACCACGAGATGGACTTGTTCTTACCTGGTGTTTCGTAACCTGCTTTTTTACTTCTCCAAATTGTAAAAATCTTATATATTTCAGCAAAGCTATTTATAATATATGTTGCGCTTCCTGCAAGCAAGATTTGCATCATTTATTGTATTCAATCTTATAATATTGGACATTTGCGTGTTCCTAATTTTCAGTCTTACTGAAATGTAAATTTACTAAATAATCTACTAAACTGTTACCTGGTGAGTAAATCTTTGGAATATTCTTAATGAACTCCCAGCTACAAATTACTCAGAGAGGAACTATGAGGTCAAATTGAATCTGTTTTTAAAACTTTTCATAATTATAGGCTTATAGGGCATTGGTTTTTCTTTCTTTTGTACTGTCAGTTGATAAATTGTGTCCACTTTTAAAATTAAAGACCTTACATTTTGTATTAATTTATAAAATGTCTTTATGTATGACAACTAGCAATTCTTTGTCCTCCATTATGAATATTTTACCCATGTAGCCTCTTGATAGTGAATTTTGTTCACTGTGCCTTTTGGCAGAATCAAATCTTTTGAACATTTCATTGATTATTTCACTCTTCCCTTTTTTTTTTAATTTTTTTAACGTTTATTCATTTTTGAGAGACAGAGAGAGACAGAGCATGAGCGGGGAAGGGGCAGAGAGAGGGAGACACAGAATCCGAAGCAGGTTCCAGGCTGTGAGCTGTCAGTACAGAGCCCGACGCGGGGCTGGAACTCATGAACTGCGAGACCATGACCTGAGCCGAAGTCGGACACTCAACCAACTGAGCCACCCAGGCGCCCCTCTTTCCTTTTTTTATTTTTTATTTTTTATTTATTTGTTTTTTTTTTTAATTTTTTTTTCAACGTTTATTTATTTTTGGGACAGAGAGAGACAGAGCACGAACGGGGGAGGGGCAGAGAGAGAGGGAGACACAGAATCAGAAACAGGCTCCAGGCTCTGAGCCATCAGCCCAGAGCCCGACGCGGGGCTCGAACTCATGGACCGCGAGATCGTGACCTGGCTGAAGTCGGACGCTTAACCGACTGCGCCACCCAGGCGCCCCATCCTCTTTCCTTTTTTTAAATAAAAGGTGACCAATTCCAAGTGTCCCTGGCGGGAACACACTGCGTGTTTGGGAACAATGTTTCTCCTGGGTAGCTGTGGTTGTGTCCAAGTGAGGGAGGGGGACGTGGAGGAGACGGGGTCAAGTAAGGATCGTTTACAGCGGCAGATCAGGCTCTGCCTGGCAGGCCAGGGTCAAGACTGTGCCTTTACTCTCGGAGACAGGGAGCTGCCATGGTGGTGTGAGTGCCGGAGTGCTGACCACACGGGCAGCCATGCTGAGAGTGAGCATCGCGGGTACAGGTGGCCTATTCAGAGCATCCCAAGCATCCGCGGGGAGAGACGTGGCTCAGAGCATCAGAGCGGGGGAATAATAGATGTGAAGTTCAGAAAGTGACCAGAGTCAATGGGATTTTCTTCTAGGTCGGATACAGGATGTGAGGGAGGGAAGAGCCAGGACAGTTCTGAGGGTTTTGTTGACTGACAGACAGTAAGGGGAAGCTAAGCATTTGCTGGGGGTGTGGCATGGGGCCTGAAGCCAGGGCCATGGTGTGGGGGGTCATGGGCGGGCTGGGGCCTGAAGCCAGGGCCATGGTGTTGGGGGTCATGGGCGGTCTGGGGCCTGAAGCCAGGGCCATGGTGTTGGGGGTCGTGGGCGGTCTGGGGCCTGAAGCCAGGGCCATGGTGTTGGGGGTCGTGGGCGGGCTGGGGCCTGAAGACAGGGGCCATGTGTGGGGGGGCATGGGCAGGAATATAACAGGGAGGTGGACAGGTCAGCCTTCACTGGGGAGTGGAGGCAGTGAGGGGACCAGGGGAATGCGACGTGACCATCACTCTGTATGAAAGACCCCCTGGGATGAGTCATCATAAGAGTCAAATGAAACCACGAGTAGGGTTCTGCGTTTTCCCCAATGTCTGTGGTCAGCGTGGGGTCACAGTAGGTGAGGCAGAGGGCTGGATTGAAGTGGGTTGGGTTTTCCAGGAAAGAGTAATAAAACAGCAGTGTGACCGAAGTTTCTTGAGTGTGACAGCATATTGCAGTGACGGCTCAGGGCACCATGATGGACAAAGAGGGCAGTGAGTGTGTGCGAGAGGTGAGTGTGAAAATAGACACATGTCCGCAGCGCAGTCAGGGACCCACGCCCAACAGGGGTCAGGGGGCAGCGACACGGATACACAAGGGCAGTGAGGGAACTTTTGTCCACCTCTGCCCCCTCTCTGTTTCTGACGAGGTTGCTGTGTTTACTTTTAAATTCATTTTTCTCTTTGTCTCATGAGGGTACAAGGGGATCACTGGGCATATTCTGTGTTTTATGTTGCATTCTTGACCTCGCCATCGCACCCATCCTGGGCTCCACATGCCGCTGGCTCCATTTACCGCGACAGAATAGGGTCCCAGTGCTCTGCACCCTGGGGTGCCGTTTGCTCACTCTGCGTCCAGCCCAGAGTGGGAGGTACTCTGCCATGGCCTCCTGACCTTGTGGGTTTTCAGGAGGGAGAATCACTTAGCATCTTTGCTCGTGTCTTCCCTTCTGTCGAGTCAGCTCCGTTTTACTCTGAATATCTCAGATCCCTCTTTTGTTAAGGCAGAGAAATGGTTTCTTGTCTGGTTTTCAGAGTCAATGGTGGTCCCTTTGGTCCCGTTCTGAGACTGGGTTAGACACCTGCACTTCTGTCACCAGAAACTTCGTGGTTAAAGTTCTTGGAAAAAATAGTCCATACTCACTGCCCATCCTCAATCCAACATAAGTCCTTTTTCCCCCCTGTGGTTTCACTGGAACTCTTCTCCGGAAGGACCCATGTCTACCTCGTTAGCTATGTTCATGGCAGGATCCAGAATACAGAAGTTGCCTCCAGTTATCAACCATATTTCCTAAAGACCAAACACGGTATCGTACATACTTACCCCCGTGTTCAGGCTTAGCACCCCAGTTCTCCACCTCCTTTGAAAGCCAGGGATACGGAACTGAGCATTTATTTCCGAGTTCCTTTTTACGCTCCGATTTTGAGACGTAGGCTGAAGTAGACCTTCATGCATCCTTTCTATACATGGCACCAAAATAACTGATTTCACAAATATGGCATAAACAGTGCATGAGAGAAAGCATCTGAGAAGTTTGGATTTCTCTCTTAGTGGTCCAGCGAGGACAGCTGTAGCTAAACCAGCGGACAGAACTGACCTCAACACGGAATGACTTCAAGAGTACGGACACTTCTTCTCACACACAATTCCAAAGCGGGAAATTGGGGTTAACCGGGCAAGTCTGCCCTCCAAGGTCACTCAAGGACCCAGGTGCCAACCTCTTGCTTTCTGCTCTGTCATCTCCAACACCACCGCCATTTTCTGCAGGGCGGGAGCCCAGACACTGCTTCTGGATTCCCATCTGCAGGGAGGAGGAGGACGGAGACAGTTCGTTCCCCACCTGTGTTTCCAGTCCCTTCGCGAAGACGTAGGCGTACCGCCACACCGCACGGCGAGACAAGTGGAGAAATGCAGTCTAGCCAAGCAATTATGTATTATAAGGCTAAGATTATATTACCACTGAAAAAGCGGGGGGGGGGGAAGGAACTTCAGAGATAGCTACCAGTCCTCCCCTCAACGACCCTCTTCTGCAATACTATGTTTTTAGAAACGAGAGGAAAACAACCAACTCCACTTTAGATAGAATGAATGGAATAAAATTCTTCAGGTCCTGGAAAATAATGGCCTCACCATCCTCTGCAAAGGTCTGCCTCTTCTATTTTATACTGTTTTAAATTCTGGTGCTCTTTTTTAAAGATGTGCTCAGATTTTCCAGTTTAGTGAAAGCAGAATTATTTACTGTTTAAAAATGATATCGCACTCAAAACAGTGAAAGGGACGTTTAGGCTAAGGGCAAACCTTGTTACTCTCACAAAGTTGTAAAAATCTAGCACGTGGAAGAGAAATCAAGTTAGAAAAACATGCGACGATTGCGAAGTTGACCTAATACTTCCAAGGTCTCTTCTGAAATGACGTTTATATGAAAAATAATAATTCTTCCAACATATTCTTAACCAACACTGATTTGCCTTTACCAGAGACCACGCCCTTTGCAAGGTGCTGGGCACACAGTGGCCAGACACGACTCTACCCTCGAGATTGCTTCCAGTCCCATCATGAAGTACGGATTTTCAACTAGACTTTCTACGCGCTTTAATAATTGGATCCCCTTAATTGGAGAGCATTTCAGATTTTGTTTCTTTATACTGGCTTAGTGAACTGTTGGCATTTAGCTATTTAGTGAGTGAATCATCACAGAGTAGTCTAAAATAGAAACTCTCTCTCTCTTTTTTCTTTTTTCTTTTGCAAAAGTATATCTGAGCCTTAGAAATTATCTTTGAAAAATACACAGTTAATTATATTTTTTAAATTTTTTAAATGTTTATTTATTTATTTTAATTTTTTTTTTAGTTTTTATTCATTTTTTGATAGAGAAAGAGCACAAGTTGGGGAGGGGTAGAGAGAGAGGGAGACACAGAATCCAAAGCAATCTCCAGGCTCTGAACTATCAGCACAGAGACTGACACGGGGCTCGAACTCACGGACCGTGAAATCATGACCTGAGCCAAAGTCGGACGCTCAACCGACTGAGCCACCCAGGCGCCCCTGTTTATTTATTTTTGAAAGAGAGAGACAGAGTGCGAGTTGGGGAGGGGCAGAGAGAGAGAGGGACACACAGAATCCGAAGCAGGCTCCAGGCTCTGAGCTGTCAGCACACAGCCCTACGCGGGGCTCAAAGTCGGGAATGGCGAGATCGTGACCTGAGCCAAATCGGATGTTTGATCGACTGCGCCACCCAGGCACCCCAGGAAATCATGTTCTTAATGCCCAATTAGGGAATGCAATCTCGAATCGGGTGGTAAAGTTAGAAATCCAAAGGAGTTGGATAATTTAGTGAATCTCCTTCCATCTTGATCTATAGGGCTCCAGGGGATTGAAAAATGCCTTAAATATGCACATAGTATAGAGAGTATGACTTTTATGTGAAATGCACTCTTCAAATCCATGCTTCTTTCCCGGCTTTCTACCAATGTTTGGCATTTGCAAGATCATCGTCACTATTCTCCCCAGCAAGACAAAAGAAAGGAAAACAGAGAACTTCCAAATCGTGAAATACCCTGATTTTAGTTGCAATCATTTACAGAGGTAAAGAAAAACTACAGTGAGAGAAACGTTGTGTGAGAAATCCAAAGCTCCTACTTAGACATTCAAAGCAAGGGAACTATAAATTCTTTTTGTTCTTTTTTATTTTACACACTTTCAGGAAGAAATGGGCATAGTGGGTAAATAAATAAAACATTTTGAAATTTTATTCTCTTAATAAAGAGGGTCTATTTTGAAATTGTTGTTTTGTATCATTTTATATCAAAATGCACTATTGATGAAAATCGATGGTAATTTTTAAAGACACTCCAGGAATTCAGAGGCATTTCATACGAAGACTTTCTGGAAAAGTTTGCGGAACAAGAACCTGGGGTGTGTTCATTTAGCAATTGAACGGAAACCTCCAAACTTAAAAATGCCAACCCACCAGTCTGCCCGTGGAAACGGGAAACTCGTCCAGCTCATCACTAAACTCACTTTTAGTATAACCTCCTGAGGGCAGAGGCATCTGTCTGCCTCATTCACCACTGGGTGCTTGAGGTCAGCCACAGCTATTGGCACATAATAAACTCTCAATAAATATTTGCTGAGTGAACCCATGAATTACGCGTTTAGAAAAGACGTCGAGCCTCATTAGAAGAGACATCCCCAGGATGGATGTTCCTGGAAGGACCGCGTGGGCGCAGGGCCCCCTGCAGAAGCACAGGACTGGTGCCTGGCAGGAGCCGGCAAACTTTCCTTCGGAGCAGATGCGGCCGTTGGCAACATCGTGAGGTGACTTTTATGCGTGTCTTTTGCCTTTTCTTAAATTAAGGTGTAATTTCCATATAACGAAAGGTACTTGTCTCGTGTGTTCAGTTCGCCGAATTTTGACAATCACACCCACTTGTGTAACAAGGGATAGATTACCTCCGTCATGTCAGATAATGCCTTTGTGTTCCTTTTCAGGAACTGCCCGAGCCCACGCCGCAGCCCCCCCCCCCCACGCAGCCACTTTCACAGCCCCCCCTCTGTCGCCAAAGACCAAGCGCGTGTCTTCTTGGTACACAAGGAAACAAGCGGCTTGTATACTCCGTGCTGGTTCCTGTACCTCAGGGTACTATTTTTGAGTTTCAGCCACGTTTTTGCATGTATCAATGGCTCGTTCCTTTTTATTAGTGAACGGTGTTCCAAGATATGAACACACCATGGTTTTTTTCTCTCTTCTCTTCTCGATAGACATGCTGCTCCCAACGTGGGGCTACTTTGGACGGGACTACTGCGGATATTCTTGTACCAGGCTCTTTTAAAGGATTTCCAGACCTAATTCCAACATCAGGGACGGGGGGGGGGGTCTCCCCCTCCACAATAACAAGAAATTCTTGGACACTAGCAGGCCGTCTGAGAATTCAACTCAATTCTGACACTATCTATCCGGAGCCAGCATCAAATCCCACAGGTTAAGAACTCAGTCCGACAAGACTGCCCCTCCACACCCCGCTTCAGATGCCCGTCACAAACCCCAGGCTGTGACCGATGCCTGTGACTGCCTCCTTAGGTTTGATTTCTTTGCTACAACAGCTCACAGAACTCAGGGAAACACTTCCTTATGTTTACTACTTTGTTAACGGGTACGATAAAGGCTGTGGCTCAATAGCATATGGAGAGACACGAAGAACAAGGTCTCGGACAAAGGAGCTCTGTCCTCATGGAGCTTGGGGCCGGATCAATGGCACATGGAAGCATGTGTGGAGGCTCTCTGAGAAACGGGACCAAAGAGCTGTCCTCTGCGCTTTTTATGGAGGCTTCACTGCATAGTCATGACTGGCTAAGTCATTGGACGCTGGCTGGTTCACCCCCTGAACCCTGCTCCCTGAAAGTTCATACCCTCCAACCACCTGGTTGGTCCTCCTGGCAACCAGGCCACCATTTGCTTGGGTCCAAAAGTCACCTTCATTAATAACAAGACACACATTTCACCTTAATGGCTCTGAAGTGTTTTCAAAAACAATGGGGGAAGACCAAATATATGAGAAATGTTTTGCTGATCTGAATGACTTCATATATATTTCTTGCAAACCATTATAATGTCAAGTTTGATTGCGGCATGCGTTTTCATTTATTTGGGGTAGATTCTTAGGAAGAAGATCGCAAGAGGGTATAGATCTGTTTACTCTTGTAGGAACTGGGAAGCACGACGATCACCCCCTCAACACTCCCTCCAGAAGCATGTGACACCGCGTTCCACGCCCCGCTCACATTGGGTGTCACCAATCTTTTATTATCGTAACCAACCCTGCGGGTGTGATACGGTATTTCACCGTGGTATTCACCTGTCTCTCTCTGACGATCAACCGTGTAATATTTTAATGCACGAGCAATTGATGTATCTTCTATTAAGTGTCTTGCTCAGGTCTGATTTTTATTGGATTGCCTTGTTATTATTGATGTGTAGGAGTTCTTTGTATATTCTGGGTGCAAGTAGTTTGTCAGTTACTGGTACCACAATAGTTTTTCCCTTGTAGGCAGCAGCCACACAGCCAAATCATGGGCTTTGAGGGATGATATTCTCATTTTTGTCATCTTAGACGATGGTTTCCAAATCTCAGTGACTATGGCAAAGCTTTCACCATACCAAAATGCCAAGAGTAATGACGCCAATTGTAATTCTTCAGGAGGCTAGCTTTAATCACTTGAAAGGACTAATTCCGGGCTGATGTCTTTCCTATTGCGGTTGTTGTTAAAGTGACCTTCCTGTAATGACATATTGGTTATAGTAGACGGTAGGTTTGTTTGGTATCATTTTAATATTACTATTTTCCATTCTTGCTTTGCATATGTTACTAAATACATTTTGCAAACGTCACTGTTTCCCCAGTCAGGGAACCGCAGCTCTAACCCAAGTAGTGACTAAAAGTGGACATTTCGGATAAAATTAGGGACAATGGCAATGCTATTGAGCCCCCTGAGGGAGGCATCTGGAGCCACGCAGAGATTTTCTCCCCCACTTAAATCTACATGTTTGAAACGGGGTCTCATAGTTGCATTCTACTAAAGAAATGAAGTCACACAGTTACAATCTGTTTGACACTTTACCTTTTGCTAACATATGTGTCCTGCCCGAAACCAAAGTCCTGCTAAGTCAAAATAACAACATCTATTTTGCTCCCATCCATTTTCTCAGGCACGTGAGTTTGATACAGAAGGAAATCTGATTAGTCTAATGGTTTACTCACCACGTAAAAGAGACCACTTATTTTCCAGGACCATGCTAATTTCTAGGAGGTTATAATGAGATTTTTGTTATTAAGAAATAATCAATTCATTTAATAAAGTCTAAAAAGCATACAAAATAGGGCACTTGCCAAAAATAGAAGCACACATTTGTTTAACTTTCCAGGTTTTATGATTTTAGGACATAAGGAGGCTTTGCATTATTATGACAAATTTGTCAATAAAAACCACCTAGTTTGCTGCATCAATTGATCGAGAAAAATTTGGTTCAATCAGATGTTTAACACTAAGTATATAGAAAGTGTATATATTTAGTAAAATCCCTTCCCATGAGTTAAAATACAGAAAGATCCCTCAATGTATCTCGCTTGCTTTTGTGAGGTAAACTAATCATTTTAGGAGTCATTTGATGTCATTCGGATCCCACTTTTAGACTCTAGCTGACGTGATAGTTCTTGTGGTCACAGGGCTCTAGCTGATCAAAATGAGCCATGAAAGTGCCCCCATGGAGCTGGGCTGCAGTGACCACCCTTCGCTCATGTCTCCATCTTCCCTAGCTACCCATGGCTTTCTTCTGCACCGACAAAGATACCGGAACCTGGAAATGCCATGAGCCACAATGGGCTGTTTTACAGTGAAAGAATAATTTGGATCAAATTATCTGAGAATTTCTTTCACGACGATGGGGATGATGATGAGGATGGTGATGGTAATGGTGATGATGGTAATGATGGTGATGGCAATGGTAGTTACCCTTCTGGAGCACGTACTCTGAGCCAGGCACTGTTGAAAGTACCTTACACACTTTAATTCACTTAATCCCCACGACACCGCTGTGAGCTTTTGAGAACGGAAGGTGATAATTCACATGGAACTGGGTGAATAGCCTGAGAACTTTCGTCTGCCTGTGCAACCTGGATGCGTGTTGTCTCATCAGGGAAACTTTGAAAAAAATGTAGGTGCCTGAGCCGAACCCCTGGCGGTTCCAACGGAATTGATCTTGGGTGGGACCTTGGCATTGGTATTTATTTTTGAAAGCACCTAGTTGATCTCTCGCACTGCCAAAGTTGAGACTACTGCTCTGAGTTGGTCTTTCGCTCAGTGATTTGTGCGTCTCAGGGAGATCACTTGCCTCTCTGAGCATCATCTGGAAAATAGAAACAATAACTGCCTTTCCTAACTCGCGTGTCAGGTGTATTTTGAGAAAGCAATAAATTATCGTTTACCAATGTCCTTAAAAAACCTGAATGGCATTATATGAAGTATTGTCATTAACTGTGAACAACACCAAGTGAAATGAGGAAGAAATCACGTTATGTTATCATCAACCCCACCCTGCAGAATGCAGGGAAAAACAATCTCTGTAGTTCCTTTTATTCTACGTGATGGAATTCACTAGAAATACTGCAGAAGGTAGGACCCTGCATTTTGATACATCTACCAAGAGAGGAACACTTCATTCGTTTCTTGGATCTCAGAGATCCATGCAAAACTTTTCCTTCCTTTGTCCTGCTCTCAGCAATCTATCCAGTTCTGGGAAGGAACCCAGAAGACATAAATTTAAATACAGAAGAATATATCCATAAGATAATGGGTCAGTTGCCAACTGACACTTTTCCAGAACAGAGCTCCAACCACATGCACGATTATATGGTGCAAAATCATTATAGTAAGGTTGATAATCAGAGTGGGAAAAAGTAACCGCAAAAAGATAGTCTCTTATTTGTATGAGGCACATTACATTTCAGTGACATTTGATCGAAGGATACATATGTTGACAGTCCGTTATGAGTCTGATTGTTTGGAATAATGAATATTTGAAAACAGGGACACCAAGCAACAAACAAATTCAGCGTCACTGAGGTAGCGATTCTTCTGAGGAAGAATTTTGAATTGATGGGAAGGTTTGTGCCTTTGGACCTTTTCAGAATTCCACAGGTCCCGTGGATATTAGATATTTGTATTTACCACAAGTATTTATTATATGATTCTATAAAAAATATATGCACTATGTAAACACATATATTTTTTATTATATGTCATTATTATATTTTGTTCCTTATAGAAATCTAAAATTGCTATGCATTTTTTAAGCCCACATTTTAATCCACGTGCATTAGTATTTCGACTTGGTGTGTAATACAATATCAGAACTTGTATATAAAAAGAAAACATAAAAAGTTCTTGCTTCGATAAGCCTAGAAAGAAGGGACGCCTGGTCAGTGAGGGCTATTCCCGGCGATGGGTTACTTCCTGACTTCTGAATTCAGACGCAAATACATTCACGATG
Organism: Lynx canadensis; assembly: GCF_007474595.2. Classification (NCBI taxonomy): domain Eukaryota; kingdom Metazoa; phylum Chordata; class Mammalia; order Carnivora; family Felidae; genus Lynx; species Lynx canadensis. The sequence goes on along the minus strand of NC_044314.2, from coordinate 3,413,945 downwards.
CAGAATACAAGTAAAACATTTTCTTTTCATTGAAATGTGTTTGTCAATTGCACGGAATGATTCAAGCTTGTAACATTCCTTTGGCAAACATTGGCAGATACAGACTTTTGTCATATAAATCAGTGGCAGTCTGAGCCAGACTCTCTCTCTCTCTCTCCCTCTCAAATATTCGACAGCAGTATACACAAGAGCTAAACAATGCCAAGACTAATATTGTTTTAAATAGATATATGCTACATTTTAAAAGGAAAGGAAATAAATGTCAAATCAGGCCTGTTGGATCACAAATAAGTTACGCTGCACTCAGGAAACAGAACGCGATGCTGTTTTTCCAATCCATTTACACTCCCTGACTGATAACTATTGACTTTCTGATTAGCCTTTCAGATGGGTCCAACTAAATCCAGGGGCCCCCGTTTCCCGAAGAGTCCTCGTTCCCAGGGTCGCTTGAGCTGTCTGCATGGCCTGCCACTCTCTGCCGCTTTCCCGCTCCTCTGATGGGATCCCCCACCCTGCGTGCGCTCCCCACACCTGCTCTGTGCCTGCTGATTCTCCCCCTACCTGCACTCTCACTGGAGGGCCTCTCTGATTTTCACAATTCCTGTTACCATCTGTGTTTCTTTCCTAGGGCTGGAAGCGGATCATCTCACCCTTCCAGAGAGCAGGAGTCCCAAGCTATGGTGCCCACAGGGCCTCCGGAACCCCCGAGGGAGGACCTCTCTGCTCCTGTGCCTTCCAGCTTCTGCTCGGGGATCCTCGGTCGCCCCACTCGGGCTGCCGTCTTGTCATCACATGGACTTCTATCTCTGTGCCTCTGTCTTCCCGTGAGGACACCAGAACTGTATCGCTTGTACTGGGCACCCTTGATGTTTTGGAAATGGTGGGAGAAGTTAAAGAGTAACGGAAGCTTGGTAAGAAAAGAGGAAGACCTCCTCAGCAACTTACAGAGGGGCCCCTATGTCCTGTAGCCAGTGGACAGGCTGCTGAGGGCCATGTTCAAGACTTGATCACAAGGGTAGAGGGTTCCGGAGAAGGTGGATCTCTTGACCTAGGCAAGCCTGCTGGCTGAGCTCAGGGCCCTGGGAGAGAGGGAATGGAGCTCTGAGGTCAGATCAGAAAATCTACACTGAGGGGCACCTGGGTGGCTCAGTTGGTTGAGCATTTAACTCTTGAATTCAGCTCAGGTGGTGATCTCATGGTCATGAGATTGAGCCCTGTATTGGGCTCAATACAGGTTCTGTGCTGAGTGTGGAGCCTGCTTAAGTTTCTCTCTCTCTCTCTCTCTCTCTCTCTCTCTCTCTCTGTCTCTCTCTTTCTCTCTGTCCTTCTCCTGGTTACATGCTCTCTCTCTCTCTCTCCAAAAAAAAGAAAAGAAAAGAGAAAAGAAGAGAAAAGAAGAGAAGAAGAAAAGAAAAAAGAAAGAAAAGAGAAAAGAAGAGAAAAGAAAAGAATAGAAAAGAGAAGAGAAGAAGAAAAGAAAAGAAAAGAAAAGAAAAGAAAAGAAAAGAAAAGAAAAGAAAAAAGAGGAAATCTTCACTGATGCACTAGGCAGTCTTGGATTCCCAGAGCCCTCTGGCCCCCAAGCGCAGAAATACTGACTGTCACCTGTTAGAGGCCAGTGCCCCCCCATCAACTAAAGACATGAGGGCCTGAGAGATGTGACCCGCAGGGTCCTGGACAACAGCACTCTCTGGGGATGGGTCATGTCTCAGCTTGGCTGGGGAACACTGATCTGCTAATGGAAGAGAGGGACGTGACAGCAGAGAAGGGTAGAGCCCAGAAAACGTGTCCCTAGGGAGCGAGTGAGTGTGTGAGTGAGTGGGTCTCGAGGCTGGTGGTTCAAGACCTGGGAAGGTGGGCAGCACACAGCGTAACAAAGGAGAGAGTTCACCCATGTGGGGACCTGTCCTCAGATACAGGGTTTAAACCTTGGCAAGACCTGGGAGTCGGTGCTACCAAGGTGCAAAAAAGAATGCTTTTCAGAAGGCCGGAGAAAGCCATGGCCCACACTCAGTGAGGCAGACGTGCTGGGATTGTACGAAGTTGGTGAACAAAGGGATTGAAAGACTCCAAGAAGTTGGCACATAGGGGTTAATATGCAAGGTGACATCAGTCCCTTCCGAGCGTGTGTGGTGTGTGCGTGAGAGAATGTGTGTGTATGAGTGTGTGGTGTGTGTGTGTGTGTGTGTGTGTGTGAAAGGGTGTGTGCGCATGTGTGTGCAGGGTGTGTGATCTAGTTCGAAGTCTCCACGGTCTTGTGCTCTGTGTGCCTCGCGATTTGTCTGAAGTCTCCCGCGTGCGTGTTGGCTTTGCGGGCTGGAGGTGAGGCCACGGGACTACGAAGCGCTCCATCCTGCTCGGTCGCCAGAAGGGGCTTTGCGAGGGGGGGTGCACGTGGCTGGAGCCCAAACACCCAAAACCGGGATAAAAGGAGACTTCCTATCTTCTCTGAAACTCACCCCGGCGTATCTTTTTTCCTTAAAACAGACGGTTTTCAGAGTAGTTTCAAGTTCAGAGCCGAATTGAGAGGCTAACGCAGAGTTTCCATCGCCTTCTGCCCCCACGTGTGCACGTTCCTCCCTACTAACAACGTCCCCCACGGGTGAGGTACATTCGTCACAATCAACGAATCTGCACCGACACATCATTATCCCCCAAAGTCCACGCTTGACACTGGGATTCACTCTTGGTGTTGTGCTTCTGTGGGTTTTGAGCAACGTGCGGTGACGTGCCCACCGTTACCGCCTCGTGCAGAATAGCTGCTCTGTGCCCCGCTGCCTCATCTTGCCTTTCCTCTAAACCCTGGCAACCGCTTCTCCTTGTATTGCCTCCACAGCTCTGCCTTTTCTAGACTGTGGGAAACACACAGCACAGAGCCTTTTCAGACTGGCTTCTTTTGCTAAGTGATATCTGCATACCTTTTTCATCTCTCCCGTTGCTACTACGCTCTGCTTCACAATTTAAACTTCAGCGGCTTAAAGTGTGTGCAGTTTTTTGGCTCATCCTGCCTCCTTGGCTTGAGAAGTCCTTCTCCTCTCTTCTCTCATCCCGGTGAACTCTTCCTCTGGGTTCATCTTGGAGACAGTGTCCCTTCCTAGGAGTCATTTCTGGCCGTCCCCCGTCTCTTGGAGCTATTATTTCCCCCTTCAACCTGCTCATGATGCTCTATGCACATTTTTTTCATCGTATTGAGCACCGTTGGTTGTGGCTACGTGTTCACCTTTTGTCATCATTCTGTGTGATTTTATGTCCTATATGCTGGGACCCACCTTCACATTCCAAGACGGTATCTGATGCCCAGGAGGAAAAACAAGCCACATTTCTGCCATGAACTCAAAGGTTGTGAGCACCAGCGGGGAAGGAGTGACAAGGACCCACGGCCCGTCATCCGGAGGTGACCTAGGAAGAGTCGATGCCATCCAACGTGTGGCTTGATGGGGGTTTTCATGAACTGGCTATCATTTCCCAAATCGGAAGGAGACGTGAAGACTCATTAAGAAGCAAGGACGCACATAGTCTTTCTTCTTGGTTGGCTTGAGGGAGAGTGAAACACGGCAGCCTGAAGCAGAACACGTCACTGAAGGGGTTGGGGCTCAGAAGTGGTCACTGGGCAGTGATCCCTGGGAGGCAAGGCGTGAACAGCAGGAGAGACAGCGGCAGATGTGGTGACTGGCAGATGTTTGGGGAGCATCTGGTTCGATGCTTAGAGAGGGAAAGGCTAGGAGTCTTCCCACCGGGTTGGTGGCTCCACGGTCGGTTAACGTGGTCAACGAAAGGCTCAGATGAATGGAGACATGTCCCCATGTCCTTAGGCATTCTTTAGAAACATAGTTGTAATGACTGCTTAATATTTTGTATCTGACTTGGTCATTTGTTACTTAGTCCTTTCTTTCCTATTGAACAGTTATGTCTAGTTTGGTAGCGTTGCTAAAAGAGTACCACAAAGAACTCGTGTATATATACATGCCTTTGTTTTCGCATTTCCGTAAATTCGATGAGTAACAGTCGAATGACGAGGCCAAAAAAGGAAAGACACTTTTTGTAACCTCTTTTAAGGTTTGGAGCATGTAAAACACCTACATGATTCCTAAATCAAAAAATATATAAAAGGATACATTCAGAGCATGCTCACTGTATTTCCATGCCCTCTACCTGTCCCCATCTACCTCGTAGGCAACCATTGTATTTAATTTGTGAATTTCTCTTTCTTTCACTTCTTTTTATAATAACATGAAATATGTACCTGCATATTACATGTGTAATGGTAGAAGATATATAACATATATTATATATTTTTTTAATTGCTTCCTCTTTCTCACACAAAAGGTGGTATGATCTAAATACTATTCTGTACCTTGGTTTTTCATTTATCTTTTCAGAAGGACCTTCCTCATTTTTTAAAGTCTGCGTCCCATTCTATTATGTAGTCATATCATAATTTATTCAACTGTTATTTCCCTCTTGATGCTCATTTGGATTGAGTCAGTCTTTTGCCTTTATAAATAAACATGCGCTAAACACCCTTGTTATTATGCTGCTTTGCATTTGACGGAGAACCATCTGAGTAGGTTCATAGATTCCTGAGAAGAAGGCTATGAGGTCAAAAGATAAATGCACGTGTAATTTTGTTAGCTTCTCAAACCCTCTTCAGTGAAGTTGATACGATTTTTTTTTTTTTCATGTGAGAGCTCCGGTTTTCCCAAAGCTTCACCAACAGAACGCGTTGTTAAAACCACACGAACATTTGCAATCTGCGCAACCAAATTCGTTGCCTCAAATCTTGTATCCTAATGGCCTAGAGGGTGAGAACTGCTTCCGTATCTCACTAACCCACTTTCCGGATGTCTTCTGAAGAGAGCAGCCAAGAGAATGAAGATCCTTGTCACCCGAAGAAGATGGGTTTCTCTCGGCATTTTGGGGCGGGACTATTTTTCATCTCCACAAGAAGGTTCGAGCCTTTGGAACCTTCCCAGTAAATACTAATCATTAAGACCACCAAGAACCCCTGCTCATTTCCTGACACTCCTTACAACTCTGGGTGGGAACCACTGGCAGAAAAGAGATTTCAAGATCAGGAACTTGAACACGTGGTCACCATCTAAGAATAGCTATTTATTTATTTATTTATTTATTTATTTATTTATATGTTGATTTTTGAGAGCCAGAGAGACAGAGTACAAGCAGGGGAGGGGCAGAGAGAGAGGGAGACACAGAAGCTGAAGCAGGTTCCAAGCTCCAAGCTGTCAGCACAGGGCCCGACGTGGGGCTCGAACCCACAAACCGTGAGATCATGACCTGAGCCAAAGTTGGACGCTCAGCCGACTGAACCATGCAGTGGCCCTTGCTGTCTGAAAATATTTAAAACTGGTCAGGCGCCAAATGCAAGAAGAGTTGGCAGGTCCTGGGGATACGTAGGTTTTTAGCTCAACATAATAATAATTTTCCAAAACCAAGACTTGCCAACATTGGTGGGATCTTTCTGACAGAACGGTGCTCTCTGTCTCGGGAGGTCTCAGTGGGAGCCCGCTGGCCATCCTGCCGGAGAGCAGGGATAGGAATCGCCACCTGAAAGGACAGGTTGGACTGGCTGACTCTATTGCTAGTATGCTGTCTCATAAAACAATTCCTTGTTTCTTCAAAGCTGCTCTCTGATGCTTTGCATCCTGAGCGGTCTCTACCCTCACCGCCTTCCTGAGGCTGGCCTTTCTATCTGGCACGTGCAACACTCCACATCTTGTCTACGCTTAAGCCTCTCCGGTTAAAACCAGCTCAATGCTTCCCAAGACTCTTCTATTAGGAGAAAAGAAAATTTGGAGTTTGTCTAAATATTGAATTTTCTAAGAATGAATTTGAATTTTCACACAAACAAGAAAAAATTGTATGGGGATATCTCTAGTGACTAAAGCCACAAATCGAACAGCATTGTTTCGCTGTCTTCTATGTGAAAAGCATGCAGACAGGCTCTCTGAGAATGCAGCTAACTTACGGTGGAACTTTCTGGTCAAAGTGAAGCTGGTCTCATCTCTCCTAGACCTAGATTCTATGTATGCCACTGAATTTGACCTGGTGATGTGTATAGCAAATAACATTACTGCTCTAAAACTTGAAATGCAAGCCTCAATCTGCTGCCCAGGTGGATTAAGTTCTATATTTAAATGGACTCAGGTGTTGTTCCCCTACAGTTGGGCACTTTCTTCCTTTACTAATCAAAGCAAACAATGGAGCAATTAAAAAGAAAGCAAAATATTGCAAACACTGAGTCCTTTGTATGTGAGGGGGGCTTTTTAATTTTCTCCTATTACTTTTTATTCCAAATGTGACATAAACCAAAAATTCATTGCAACAATTGCATCAATTATTTGAAAATACATAATTCTGGCAACTTCAGTGATTGTGTATTTAACGAATCCATATTGTGCACATATTCTCTGCCAGCCAGTAAACGGGGGGAGGGGAGCCAATAAAAGCCACTGGAATAGAATGAGCATCTGCTCAGGCGTCTAGCCAGTTGCCATTAACCCTAAGGTCTGGAAGATTCCCTACCTGTGCTAACACAGTGTACTGGGTAACCAAGTACTGGAAAACCAGTCTCCCAAAACACCTGGCTATAGAAAAGTCAGACGTCAACAAAAACAAAGCAAACAAACAAACAAAAAATCAGTGGAAGCTGAGAAATGCAGAAAACACCCCACCCCCATCCTCATTCCAGAACTGTGAGACCCTAGACCATCACTTTCCCTCTTCGGGCCCATAATGATTTCTTTCTCTAAAATGGGGAGGCCTCTTCCAGATCCGTGCTTCTGTAATTTACTCTATGCTTTTGTGATTTACTTGACTGCAGTACGTTTCTTCTCTTGTTCTGGAATTGCAGATACTATTTGCAAGTTTCACAGGATCCATTTTACGCCCATGTTCTTGGCTTTTCGTGGTAGATCCAGCCGAGGCATTAGACTCTGCTGGAGCCCAGCCTGACGGCGAGTCAAGGGGATGTGGGATCTTCTAGACTAGAGAGGAACCCACTCCCGGCAGGCCCAGTAGATGGGAGGCACGTCAGAGAGACCCAGAGGTACTCAAAAGAGGAGAAGAAAGTACTGAGGACAGTGGAAGGACATCTGCAGAATGAAGGGTAGAGGTGATGTGGGTGGAGGGGAACCAGTAGAAAACCACTCTTCAAAGTTTGATGGTTTCAGGATCATGGGAAAGCCAGGCATGTCACCCATAAGAACTCTGTGTAGACTCAGAATGACAGAAAGAGAGGGACTTGGCCCTATGCTCACCGCCATTTTTATTGACACAGCATTAACTGCGGTTAATTTCACACTTTCTTTTTCACCAGGGTCTTGAAACATCAAGGTTGAGGAGGAGTAGAGGTCATAAGCTGGGCAAAATATCTCCTTCACACCTAACAACTTTCCTGAGAATCATAGAATTTACGATCCTAAAGGAGACCCAGAAGTGATTCATCCAAACCCCTCATTTTTAAGTTGAAGAAGAAAGCAAAGCCACACCGGGGTTTGATGCTTGTGTGGGGAAAAAACCCAAGAACAGAGCTTGACTCTTTGCTTCAACGGGCCCTGGTTTCAAGTGCAAAGTCTCGCTTCATGGACGGGGCTTGTATCTTTTGCAAGGATTCCTGATGGGGGGGATGTGTCCCACCCTGTTTAATTATGGTCACCTTTAGAAGTAGACTCTTTTTAGAAATAGACTCTTTGGTCTATTTTTAAGGCTATTTTAATCTCTTGCACAAAACTGTGAGATTCACAGGGAGAAAGAGAAGTCAATCACTGTTTATGTTGAAAAAGATCTCAAAGTGAATATCAATTGTTCACACTAAATACATAACCACCATGCCTTAAATAAACAACTTTTAGCTCCATTTAGAATCATGTAAGTTATATATCTGACCCCCCCCAGACCAAGAGAGTATAGTAGCCTGAGTAGATTGCTACAAGATTACTTTACTGATGTTAATTTTCTAAAAAAAAATGTCTAAAAGGATGTCTATCGCCAGAGAAGATGGAAAGATTAAAATTTAAAAAGGAACACTTTTGATAATTCTAACATCGGGCAGACATTCATTCATCCATTCAGTTGTCACATAGCCAACCAGGAAAGCTTTATAACGTAAGGTATCCAGTGCATTCAGTGATTGCCAAGCCATTTTTCTACAAGTGCTTTTTTGTCTTTTTTTAAAGCTGAATTTCCATCTTATGAGTTACCTGTATCCTTGGTGACAAAGATCATCCCAAAGATAGTTGGTGTCCTCTAACTCTTGATCTTTAGTTTCCAAATACGCAAGTCAATAGTTAGGGTGAGACTTTCAGTACCAAACCTGAGTAATAACTTAAAAACGTGTGATCGTGTGTTCCTCCAGGTACCAAGGGTTGACTTAGGAATCAGTGTATACTTTTTCGTCGATAGACCTATGTACCAGTGATCTTCCAGGTTTACAGGTCATTAGCTCTACACTTGACGTCCCCTCAATGGTGTAAGAAGCTGAGCTCCAAGAAATGACTTAGAAATATTGGGACTCGACGTCCCTTTGACTGTCTCCGTGCTGTGCCTTTGCAACAGCCCGTTCTCCTTCCCTAGCTGACAAGTGGCCGTATTTCTCTACTCAGGGCAGCCCTTTGACAAGACCTGCAGTGCAATTGACATCAGTCCTCCTTTGTGTCTCAGGCCACCGTGAACAATTAGTCGATGTGTGTTTCATACAAATATTGATGATGGTTTATGGGGCGCTGATTCATAAAGGACTAGAGCTAACAGAATCAAGCCCTTTTCATGATTTGCATTCCCGATCGCTTAGTAAATAATAGCATTTATCTAAAAAGAAAATCTAAAATTTAAATGAAGAAGCAATGAGTTCTTGGGTAGTCGATCAAGCATTAAAATTGAACACAACTGTAAAGAGATTTACGTCATCTTAAAGATCCTAGTCTAAGTAGAAGAAAGAAGGAGAGAAGTCTACGCACAGAGGTAGGAAGTTTGTGCCTGTTGGAAAGCCATGCGTTGATTGACAGGCTCCTCAGGACAGCATCCGCTGTTCAGAGAAACTTCAACAATTATATGGGTTTTCTGAGGGTCAAACGTAAATTAGAGAAACAAATCCTATAATAGTGTCCTTTAAATTAGATTTGTAGCTACCAAGGGAACTTATGGGTAAACATCTTTAAATGTAAACAAAGTGACACAAGTCAGAGGAGAGGGGGGCAGGCTCTCAAGTGTCCTTTCCATTCTACCTTAACTTCGGGACCCCAGGTTTGGTTTCTTTTCTCCCATCTCCCCACTTCCCACCCAGGTTAACGAAATGAAACCTTCCGTCTTAAAGGCTGTATATTTTTTTTTTATTTTTTTTTCAACGTTTATTTATTTTTGGGACAGAGAGAGACAGAGCATGAACGGGGGAGGGGCAGAGAGAGAGGGAGACACAGAACCGGAAACAGGCTCCAGGCTCTGAGCCGTCAGCCCAGAGCCCGACGCGGGGCTCGAACTCACGGACCGCGAGATCGTGACCTGGCTGAAGTCGGACGCTCAACCGACTGCGCCACCCAGGCGCCCCAAGGCTGTATATTTTTTAATAACAAAATTGCCAGGTACTCAGCGGCCAGTGAAGACAGAAGCTCGTGGGTAGTAGGAGGCCTTATGTTATTGATACTTGTGTTCGTTCCTTTACAAATAAGATGATGGCGTCTTATTTGGCATCAAATTCAGGAAGGACAAAAACGAAGATAATGACAAGAACAACAACAAAACTACACGAAGTGCACAATCCTGGTGTCTGCTGACGTACAGCCTAAGAAACAACAAATCACACCCGGATAGAAACAGAACATCATCTCTGAATAAAAGAGCAACCTTTAGTTTCCAGAGATACATGATTCAATGGGCATACGGGCCAAGAAAGAAGGAAGGGGGATTATGTGATGGGTGTAGGCAAAGTGACTCACGATTAAACAAAAGCGAAGTGTGGGTAAAGTTCAGGAAGGTATTGTTCTTGCCCAGGTATGGCCATATTTGTGGGCTGGAGTTATTGATCTTGTTTTACAACATGTGTGGATATCTGGATGCTGTCTAAAGACTTCCATTCCCCCCCTGACAAGATGTTCTGACAGCTGTTTCCTCGGGTGGACTCTGTTCTCTGTGTATTCGCCTCAGAAGTGAAATGGCCCCGTTTTGATAGGCATTCAGCATTTTGTTTTAATGCTAATTTGCTGCTTGACCTTTTGCTTCATAAACTAAGAGTACTTAGTGCTCACAAACATTTGGGAATAAAGTGTTTCAGAGGTAGAGCATAGCCCATCCTAAGACCGTCTTTTCGGCTAATAAAAACGATTTCCTTACAATCTGGCAACGGAAACTCCATAGACGTTTCAGTTACCTAAAAACCCGAACTGGTGACAGAAGGTGGTCCATTAAACAGGAAGAGAGATGTATTCAGATATGAAGCAGAGTTTTCCTTAGATAACAGTAACATCAAATGCAATTTTGCATGACTGCATTTTTCAGTAAGTATCATACTATTGCATTTGGATTTTTTCCTACCGTAAGAATTGCGTGATAATCATTTTTGTTTTTTTTTTCTTTTTGAAATCATGTTAGTCTAGGCACGCATCTGGATGGAAAAATTGTGTCACTTGGAAAGCAGTGATGTTTATGAGAAAAGGGAATCCACAAGTTAAATTCCCAAATATTGTAAATGGACACAGCAGGGCGAGAAAATGAACTGGGCATTCATAAGCAAACACAACAATTGGAGAGTTAGTGAGAATTTCAGTGTTCAGTTTTTCTGTTCCCAAGAAATATAAGGGTTTACACCTAGTATATCAGGTTAATGTGGGACTTTCTAATGAAAAAGTCACTTAACCTCAGTCCGCTTAACTGCAAAGTCAGTTTACTGAATTCTAAAATAGGGATTTGGCCAGATGGTCTCTGAAGTCCGCTCAACTGTGACAAATCGGAGGCCGTAATGGGCGAGAGCCAGAAAACTCTGAGGGTCCACGTGGAACCAGGGCTGGAGAGAACTGTCCAGAAGCAAGAAAGCAAATCCTTCCCCCAGGGGGAGGCCGTGGGTGACCCGGGACGCCACATCTAACAGAGTCACTTCCCAAAAAACTCCAGACTCACTCTGAAACCCCAAGAAGCTTGCTAAAGTCACACACCCAGGAAGTAGAGAGTCTGGAGTTGGCTTCAAATCCAAACGGTCTCACTCTGGACTTAACTGGTCTTAACCCACCTCCTGAGGTCTTAGCTCAGATACGCCCCAAGACGGCACCCGCTCTCCAGGCAGAGGTCATGATTGGCAGAGTGAGAGATGCCTTACCCAGGGTTTCTCCATCTTTACCCAGGCTTTCAAACCCTGCCCGTTACTCTAATGATCGAGAGAAAATGGCCTTTCTGCCAGAAGTCTGGAAGTAGGTCCCTCAATTCTTATCTTCACTTTGATGCTGAAAACGCGATGCCATCGACTCCCCAGCAAGAGAGGCTGTGGCGAGGCCGAGGCTTTGGGGGCCCCCAGCAACACCACCAGCACCCTTTGCTTCCACTTCAGGCAGAGGCCTGAGACTTGTCTGTGGACACAACTGTGTGGGCTGAAACAAAATTCTTCCTCTTTATAAAATAGAACAGTGGAGCATCTTAAGGAATACAGCAGAACAGGAGAGAAAACTCAAGTATTTACCCTCTTATGTCATATATATGGTAAGTAAGCCTCAGTTTTGTTTCATTTTCCATATAAATATAGACTCCTCCCTGACATTAAGTGTAGGTCTCACTGCAGGTTAAGTTAGAGAACCCGGCTGAGAGAAATTCAAAGTGATGTCTCTTTGATAAGGGGTAAAAGAGAATAATGGATGTGCAAAAGAACAAAAGACCGATACTGATAATAAGTTCACGCTTGTGCTCAGGAAAACATCTAGAATGAGTAGCGTCAACGCTGGGGCTAAGAAGAACCAAGAACCACATCAAGCGAAATAACGCATTTTATGTGTATGGAACCATATATAAATGCCATGGAGATTCTCTCGATCTGTGTAGACCCATAGTCAAATAAGCCAAGTTTTTAGGAGTGAAATATTTGTATGTAAACTAAGTTGGGTCTTCAGAATTTGCTCCACTTTTAACCCATGTTGCCCCTGGAGTATGAGATTGCTCGAGGATGATGGTAGGCTCCCACGTGATCCTCAAATGAAGAACCGTTTCTATCTGAGCAGCAGGAGCAAACACACCACTCTCCCTCCGCCCTGCTCTCAGTCATCAGTGCCTGGAATAAACCCGATGGCTGCTGGGACGGGCTGCACCTGGGCTCAGCACCCAAGGTCGGGGTGTGGGACGTAGAAGGAAGTATTCACTCATGCGTTACCTGGGCACGGTCTCCACGAGAAGGACGCACACGTGGACAGTGAGAGGAAAGCGGGTCTGTGGTTTCCTTTCCACGCGCCCGGTCTCGGATTTCATCCCCGAGTGGCATGGGTCTCTCGGCCCCGGATCTCACTGGGTAACTCGGCCAGTTTACGTGGGCGCACCCTGCAAGGCCTGGGTCAGCCATACGCCGGTAGGAACGAACCGGGGAGAGAGAAAGACAGGACAAGAGCTCGTCTTCTCGTGGCGGTCATGGATGTAAAATCCCGGCAGCACAGTGGGATGCCTGGTAATCAGTGTGACACAATGAATGTTGACAAGACAGACTGTTGATATGTTCATTTGCATACAGATGTGCACCCTTCCTTCAGGTTATACACGGTGGGCCCGGCGGGAAGGCCCAGGATACTCCTACGGAGTATGGCTCGATCCCTTCAGCGAGGCCGCCAAAATTCTCTATGCAGAGAAAGTGGCATTTTGTTGTCGAAAGAAGAATTTATAAAAGAGAGGATCTGAAGATCAACAAGGGACCAGATCACGCGTAGTTGCATGCTTCCTTGCAGCGAGCGGGGCGATCTTACGAGGCCATCCGCAAGTGACCTTGCAATCCACGAGTGACCTTGGAGGCAGGACACTGGAGTGCCATGAGGAGATACGCAGGAAATCATTTGAGAACGACATCTAACCAGTAAGAATTGATTTCGCTCATCAAGTCCTAGCAGCGAGCAGGTCTTTGTTAGCAGATCCGTAGGCATCGTGGATGGAAGGATCAAGAAAGATCCATAGCTCTTGGCCTAAGGTACCCTTCTTTTCAAAGATGTGTGTTTCACCGTGTTGTTCTTGCCACATTGGTATTTTCTTTTTCAAAGAAATGGAGATTCCAATGAATTACAACATTCTAGGAGGGGTGGAAACCGACACCTCTGTCTTCCGCAAGGAGAACTGCAAATTTGAGACCCGTCTGTTGGTTTCTGGATTCTGTTTTAAACTCATCAGGAGGAAACTGAGTGGAAGCATTTAGGCATATTACCCGAAAAAAAAAAAAAAATTTGACAAGGACAATAAACGTCACAACCATTAACTCAGGAAGAACATGATGGATACGAGTGGGTGTGTGGTTTGTAAGGAAGGAAATAATAACAGTTAGGATCTGTTCTCTTCCCTAGACTTCGACGTGCGCTCCGTCAGTATTAGATAAATATTAGTCACTGGTAATAAAACCAGTGTCCGCTCTTGGTCTATAAGAATCTGAAAGCTCACTTTTGGCAAGGCAGCAGCTACATTTATAATATCGGACTTTCCTCTGATACTTAGCATTGCTAATGTGCAGAGCAGTGGGCAGGCTTGTGGCTCACCCCCCACACTGTGCTGACCCCCCCGGATGGCTCTGGCTGTGTGCCCACCCACCTGGGATCCAGGCTCCTGCCTTTGGGTGTCCTGCCCTGGTCTTCTTCGGTCTCCACGGGGCTCTGGAAAGCTCCCCGGAAGTGCGTTTTCCTCACAACATGCAGCCATTACCTATTTATTAAAAACAGTATTGTGTTTATAGGATTCTTTATTTCTGACTGAAGCATTTTCTAGAACATCTGGTTGGTTACACTTTACATAAATTAACAGACTGTCATCCCCTCTTGACAGTTACCTGTTTACTTTCACTTCATTAAATGCCATTTTTCAGAAATAACACAAGATATATGAAACACAACATGTAATTAAGCAAAACAATACAAATAAACAGAACTAATCATAATGAGAACGGGAAGGAGGAAATGCATTGGAGCACGGAGCCAGGGAGGTGACGACTGCCTGGCTTTGGAAGGGAAACGAAGGGTGCAGCAATGTGCTGGGAAAGTCTGTTAACCAGTCCGCTTGTAATGTATACGGTGCTTTATTGAAACCAGATGAAAAGTCTTGCCTTGGAAATATATTCTGCAGGTGGAGCCAAGTCCCCCACTTTTAATGCAGGAAAATGCAGGTCAGAGGAAGCAAAATGGTAGGGACGCCCCTGAAGATCCAAGGGAGGAGGACACGGCGTGGGCCCAGAGCAGCACGGATGGGCTACGAGGTCTGGAGGCGCACTGACAAGGCCTGCAGCCACCGCGCGGGCACCTTTGGAGGACTGACTCCAGGTCCGCACTGGAGGCCCACGGGTCGTCTCAGCAGAGGTGCTGGCAGGTGCCTTTCTCAGTCCTGGGTCTTTTCTCTTCACGGAGGCTGCTGCTATCTCCAGTCTTATCTCAACTAACTGTCTACGGAAAAGATTGATTTGTATCCATTGTTGTACCATGTACACGGGAGAGCAAACCCTCATCCGGCCACCAGTTTAGAGGGAGGTTTATTTATCAACTTCTCTTTACAGTTTTCATTCTTTTAAATCTCTATGTATCATCTAACCATCTATCCATCTATTATCTATCATCTATCTATCCGTCTATCCATTTATCTATTACCTATCACCTATCTATCTATCCATTACCTACTATCTATCTATCTATCTATCTATCTATCTATCTCTTTCTCTCTCTCTCCCTCTGTCTCTCGGTCCATCTGTCTATCCATCATTACCTCCACCAACTTTCACCGTGATCCCTGGGCCAATGGAGAAGGAAATAAAATAATCCTATTTTCTCTTCTATAATTAGCAATAGTTATAAATCGCCTGTTACTATTCATACCCAAATCATGTTTAAATAATTTAATTCTATCAGTGCTGAATATACATTACTCTCCACAGAATCCAACGTTTTTTTTCTCGCGATATACATAATGCATCTCCTTTTCCCCCTCAACATAGTGTCACTCTTTTGCTAAGTGTGTCAGTCACAATTTCTTTCAAGTGCTCATACTTCGGGGCCAGTGCCTCTGAAGTGAGCAGCAGGAAGAGAAAGGGAATCTATTTCTGCCGGGTCGGGGAGAGATGGGGCTCCACAGGCTCGCTAACATTTTATTCCACAAACAAAAGTAAAGTGTTAGGCAAATACACCCGAACTTAAAATTATTTAACTCACGGAGAAAGTGCAAAATTTACACTCGGTATTTTCTGGTCTATTTTCACTTTCCAGATGAACTTTTTTCCCCCAATAACAGTGCTAATAGACTTGCCAGATTTGATACATAAAGGCTGTTAAATGAGAGAAGGAAAAAAAACAAGACCAACGAAAATAGATGAGACTATTCCCCAACAGTGTGGATCTATGCAAGGCTTTTCCAGGAGAATGACAACTTTATGGCCTTTAAAATACCAGGAAGCCTTTGGCAAACTGAGTTGGCCAGAAAAGGCATGTAAATTAAATACTTAATGTGTGTGAAAGAGAAAACTAGGCGTTTTCAACCGTGCAGATATTAAACATTTTTGCGTGGCCAAGAATGATAAATGGAGATCAAGAGGATTAGAAGGCTGGGGGATATTTACGGCACATATAATGAAAGATTGCCACTCTCCCCCCATGTACAAGCATCTCCTAAAACTGACCTAAACATTATCAGAAATCTGAGAAAATTGTTAATATGAGCAGGTAATTCATAAGGACCAATAAACATGCAGAAAGACGTTCAATTTTCCGAGAGTCACGGGAATGGGGATGAAAGCAATAGTGAAATCAGGCCGGCCCGGCAGTGGGAAGACACATGCCTGCCGAGGGCCAGGAAGGAGGGGCTCAGAGACTTCCAGGGGATCAGGAAGTGGTGCAGGCTTCTTGAAGAGAAGCGCGGAAACATTTCTTAAAATGAAACATAGAGCAACTCTTGAAATCAGCAATTCTCCTTTAGGAATGTATCCCAGAGAGAAAACAAAACAAAACAAAACAAGACAAAACGAAAAGAAAACCACAGCACCATTAGATAAGAACACATTCTCAGGGTGGAGTCCACGCTGCTCAGGGTGGGTGACAAGAGACCCGAATCAGAAGAGCGGTGGGTGAGTCACAGTTTGTCAGTGCGCAACAAGGTGTACCATGCAGGAGTCGGAAGCTCCACAGAGTGTGGTGCCGTGAGTCCCGCTGCGCCAACTCGGGTATTTTAAAGCGGGAACAGAGTCTGACGTGGGAGGTTATCCCACCTTTTTTTGGAGATGATGACATGTTGGCACCAAGAGGGTTGAAAGAGGCCAGGGGCCAGATGTTGACACAGTCCGTGCTGGGGTAAAGGGTTTGGAGAAGGAACAGAGCAGTGCAGGGACTATTCCGTTTTGAATTCTTTCATTGGTATAAGCAGCGATACGGGCCATACGTATCTTCTGTAATTCAGAGAATAAAGAACAGAGATAAACGAGCGGTGTCTAAGAGATAGAGCATGGGGAGGGAGACCAAAAAGCAGGTGGCTCAATGTAATGATCTGCCACCTTTCTTGGGGACAGGAAGGTGACACAGCACAGCACAAAGAACCAGGGATCCACGTGCCCGTCTCCCTGCCAATGCAAACGGCGGTTGGAGAATCCCGGAGCATGACTTTAGATGGAAGCCCGAGAGGGGTCAGGCTGAAGATGTAAATCCATCTGGGAGGTCAGGCCTGCGAGGGGCTTTCGCAGCACGGCCAGATCACCGCCTGGGAGGAGGGTAGGCTGAGGACAATGTGACAGGTGGACCGAGGGGTTCTGGTGAAGGAGAGGGGTTGCCCCTGGACGTGTATAGAGAGTCTGCCCCCCGCGGCTCCCCTAGACCGAGGCCTGAGTGTCTGGGCGAGGACTAAGCCACAGTCCTCGGCAAGTGAGCAGAAGGAGAGAATGCCCCTGTCCCTGGGCATCGGCTGCCTTCCCGGGCTGACCTCAGGGTGTTGGTACCAGTAATAGCTGAGGACCGCGATGGTAACAGGGGTAGCCCCACCTGGGGCTGGGCAGTGGAGGGACCGTTGATGGATTCCACGGGGCGTTATTGCCAAACGGCAGACTTGGGAACAGCGTGCTCTGCCCTGGGAGCTGGCGTTGTCCTGGGCTTCGTGTGCCTGGGCACCGGGGTGGCGGGGATGTAGTATCTGTGGGCCACCCCTTCATTCCCAGGTTGGATATTCCTCTGTAGGGCCTGATTGGTCTTGCTTCAAAATCCCTGTCAATAAAGGAAACGCACTAGGTATTACAAGTAAAAGGCCAAGGGGCGCCTGGGTGGCTCAGTCGGTTAAGCGTCCGACTTTGGCTCAGGTCACGATCTCGCCGTTCGTGGGTTCGAGCCCCGCATCGGGCTCTGCGCTCACAGCTGGGAGCCTGGAGCCCGCTTCCGATTCTGTGTCTCCCTCTCTCTCTCTGCCCCACCCCTGCTTGCGCTCTGTCTCTTCCTCAAAAATAAATAAACATTAAAAAAAAAAAAAAAAAAGTAAAAGGCCAGAAGGGAGAAGAAAGTGAGAAATTGCATGTAGTTCAAGATTCAAGTTAAGCCATGCTTGGGTCACGTTTCTTTGAGCCTAAATCCCTTCAAGGCAATCGCTGTGTCCTTGTTTTGGTCATTCAGCAGGAAGGGCACCATAAACCCCCCAGGAACAGCAGCGGTGGTGAGTCCCACACCCCACCCTGTGCACAACCACCTTCTGAGAGGGTGCATCCCTGCTTGAGACACACGGGCCACCAGACATGGACCGCCCACCGGACAGGGGAGACCGTGTCCTCTCTTTAACAGAGAACAGGTACACATCCTCTGGCTTGTTTCTTCGTCCTTTGATTTATTTTATTATTTTTTAACGTTTATTTATTTTTGAGAGACAGAGTTTGAGTGGGGAGGGGGCAGACAGAGAGGGAGACACAGAATCCCAAGCAGGCTCCAGGCTCTGAGCTGTCAGCACAGAGCCCGACACGGGGCTCGAACCCACCAACCAACCATGAGATCATGACCTGAGCCAAAGCCGGATGCTTAACCGACTGAGCCACCCAGGCGCCCCTCTTTAGTCCTTCTAAGTTTACCGCTTTCTCTTGGGTCAACTCTAGCTCAGGACTTACGGTGTCCATTTGCCGGGGTGCGATCCCACGCTGTGGACCACACAGAGGCTGTGTTTCCTGGCTCCTACAGGAGGCTCTGGCTGCACCTGTCTATCTCCACCCCTATTTTTGGCCTGTCCGATGCACTTCATCTTTGTGTCCCTTGCATAATGCCCCAGTGTTTGGCTTTCTTTGGACAGTGCTGTCTGCTCCAAAACTCCCCTGTGCTCTCCCCCGTTCCCGTGCGGTCCCTTCAGAGCTCAGCCCTGCACAAGCATGCGTTCGTGGATGTGGGGACGACCATCACTGGATACTGATGGCCATGTTGCAACAGAATAAGGTTTGCATTTCCATGCACTGCTGAGCCAACGTGACAACACAGAGCAAGAAGGGTGGCCAGCCGGAGGGCTTGCTGAAGTGAGGGGGCACCCCCATGCTGTCCACGTGGCTGACGTAGATTGGGGACCCGCACCTTTGTCCAGCCCCGTTGGGAAGTGAGTGAGTCCGCGGGGTCCCCGGTGATTTGGTCTACAAGTCCTACGCATTTGACTGAGATTTTACAGGGCTGCTTAAACTAGAGCGCTTTCCTGGAATCGACTGGTGGTTTTGGAATTGTGCACAGCAAACCACAATCACCTCCTGCGTGCCGGTCCCTATGTTCCTGCTGATGCCGACCTCAGCTCATGCCAGTGAGGTCTGGCATTTGGAGCAGTGGATGAGCCAGAAAAGAGAGCGGGAGAGTGGAGAGGGCAGGTAAACAAGGCAAGAATCAAGCCTCCAAGGGAACAGAAAACAAGAAAATAGGGTATGAGGATTCGGCACCATTGTCGAGGGATCGTGGTAAAGGTGAGACCAGAGCTGTAAACTAGCACATCGAGAGTCTGAAGGTGAGTTCACAAGAGCAGGAGATACTTCTTTGATGATTTGTTCATTCAAAAAATATTCTTGAGCACCCATATTATGCTAACTCTATAAGGTAAAATGTATTAACGATGTGACTGAAATATATTGAACTAACACCTGGTTTTCCAGAAAAGAAAACTCAAAGACTTACAATGGCATAAAAAAAAGTGACGATAGTGGTAATGGGGAAGGTAAATACATGATAGTGTGTCAGTCTCCACACTTGGCATAAGTTATTTAAATTACTTTTTAAAAATGGCGCCAATATTTTTAGTGGAAAACAATTGTCCTCCACTAGGAAAAGCATTTTCATGGTGGGTAAGCATGATATTATTGGCATGCCTGATTAGAATCTGGAAGCATTTGTTTATAGAAACAAGGTTAAAAGGATGGCTAAATACGCTACAATAATGTTATCGGTAATGAACTTTAAGTTTATTATAATTTAATTCTATTTAGTCCCAGAAGCCAAGCATTTTGTCAATGGGAAGAGGGATGTATGCATTCAGCAAAGATTTATTGAATGTCCTAACAAAACACCATGGGAATTAGAATTCATTTACCAGCCAAGCTACAAGTGAAATTTTGAGCCAAATCTTCCATCAGTTGGAGACTGATTTGCATCTCTGCAAATGGATGTTGAAATATTTGCTGTAACTGAGGGTTGAACTGAAGACTGAGTCCCGCCGTTTACTTTATGCTCGACCTTGGACAAATAACCTCACTTTTGCGGACGTCCGTTTCTTCAGCTGCTGAGTGAAGCAGATGATAGGAGTACCTACCTCATGGGATTGTTAGGAGGATTAACTGAATTGAACGCAAAGGGTTTCCATGACTTCCTGGAACAGCAGAGTGAACATTATTAGTATCATTACTTTATCAGATGCTTTTCCCACATCTTTGGGGATGGTCCTGTAGGTTGTCTCCTTTGAGATTGCGAATACGGTAAATTCCTTCCTAGGTTCCCTAGTAGTAAAGAATCCAGCATTTCTAGAAGAAACTCAATCTGAGAATAATACGTTATTTTATGCCTGCTGCATTAGATTGGCTGAAATCCTACTGAGAATATCTGCAAGTGGAATAAAATTGGCCGAACGTTTTTGGTTCTTTTTATCGCGCTCGCCTAGTTGGACATGTGGATACTACTGCCCACAAACGGGAAGTGTTTGCTCTTTGTTGGCCAGTGTCTTTGTTTATTTTGCACCCAGCGGAATTTAAAGTAGTGATTTGAATGTTAAAAATATTATCGAAATACCATTTTTTATTCCCTCTTGAGTTATTTATATTTTTGTGGTAAATCGTTCATTTTGTCTAAGCTTTCGAATGTATTGGCATAAAGTGTTCATAATATACTCTGGTTTTTCAATATCTACTGTATTTGTAGTTGTGACACTCTTTTTGTACCTAATCTTGCTTGTTAGTGTCTTCTATGCCCTTATGAGTCTTGAAGATTTTGTGCAGTGAAGCTAACTTTTGGCTTTGTTAGCTCATTCCATTCTGTTGACTTTTTTCCTTTATCAATTGTTGCTTTTTATTATTTCATCCTTTTATTGGATTTATCTTGTTAGTATTTTAATCTTTTAAAAATAAATTAATTAATAGTCCCCTCTCTTCTTGTATAACAAAACCTTTTACGATTACAAATTTCCCTAAGTATGGTGTTAACCAAAATTGTACATTTGATATGTGGTATTTTTGTTATCTTTTGTTTGTAAGTCTTTTATAATTACCACTTCGATTATTCTTGATTCTTTTAAAGAATTCTAAGTTTAAGTTTTAAAAAATTAGTTTTTTTTTTTTTTTTACTATTAACTTGTAACTTAATTGCTGATAATTTACCAATACGGTCTATATATTATTCTTTCTGTAAAGTTTGTTAAGGTTTGCGTAATGGCCCTTAAAAGATTCAGTTTTTGTAGAACTCCCATATATATTTGAGAAAACTATATATTATCGACATGTTGAGTGAAGCAGTCTCTGCATATTCATTAACTCATATTTGTTAATTACATGTTTCTACTCTTCTATATCTTTACCAATTTTTCTTGCTTTATCAATAATTGGATAGGCTGTAATAAATCTTTCTACTATGATTATGGATTTGTCAATTCCTTCTTTAAAATCTGAAAAGTTTTCTTTGTGGGATTCAATACTTTTCATCAGACTTATATATATGTAGAATTGGGTGTTCTCGTTGAATTTATTTTTTATCATTAAGTTGTAATTTCCACTATTTTAAATTATGTCTATCTTAAGATGCTATTTTCTCTTACTCCAACTCCTCATCGTTTAAGATAGTTTTCCATCTTTTTGCTGTCGACATTTCTACGTCCTCATGTTTTAGATGTGTACTTAGTAAACACGCACACATACCTCCCGTGTAATATTGGTCATAACTGGTAGGTTTAGATCATTTACAATTATTGTATTATGGATGTATTTCTACCACTTTAATTTGTGGTTTCTGCTCGTTTTACTTTTTCAATGTAATGCGTCTTCACTTTTGCTTTGTAGCTCACCCTGATTTATACATTTGGGCCCCATTATCTTTCCCAGTTCAGTGCATGTCTTTCCTGGCTGGGTTTGTAAAATACTGCTTTCTGTTGAAAAATTCTGCCATTGATAGATACTGCGTGGTGCACCTGCCTATTCCTGTAGACGGTCACTGTATTAAAAATGTTGTCTTTAAAATATTCTTTTGTTCCGATGGGGTAAGTATCCTTGTTATTGTTTTTCAAATGGTTTTGAGCATTTGTGGGTTTATATCCCCCCAGAACAACATAATAATTAGCTTTTAAGTTTAATTAAAAACTTATGGGAGTTTTAAGTATTGCATTGAACTTAAAGAGTAATTATGGGAAAGAATACCATCTTTAAAATACTTAAGAACAAATGTGATATAGCTACCCATGTTCTTCGGGTATTTTGAATGTCTTTTAAGAACGTGTATAGTTTTTTCATAAATACCTTGCAAATATATAAATTGAGATTTGTTAGTTTACTTATGTTGATTAAAGTTTACCTTCACATTTTAAATACTATTATTATATATTTATTTTTTAAATTCACCACTGTAGACATCTGAATCTATCTGAAGGGACACATGTTTAGTCTTCATTTAATTTCTTCTACAGTTTTCTGTTCCAGATTTCCACTACATCTTTGCCAAACTTGGTATTACATCTTTTAAGAGTAATTCTTATAGATAGATGTATACATGATAGATTGACTTAGAATTGAGAACCATTTTGTTTTAATGTTTACTTATTTATTTTGAGAGAGAGCACACACACTTGCAAGAAGTGGGGGACAAAGAGACAGGGAAAGAGAGGGAGAGAGAACGAGCCTCAGCAGGCTCCCATTGGGGGCTCAACCTCACGAACCATGAGATCATGACCTGAGCCAAAATCGACCGAGACACTAAAGTGACTGAGCCACCCAGGTGCTCAGCTGTGCTGACAGCTCAGAGACTGGAGGCTGCTTGGGATTCTGTGTCTCCCTCTCCCTCTGCTCCTCCCCTGCTCACACTCTGTCTCTCTCTGTCTCTCAAAAAATAAATGTTACAAAAAAAATTTTTTTAAGGCGGTTCATTTATTTTCTTAATTTAGTGACTTACGGCGATGTATTTTCCCCCATGTCTGGATTTTTTTGCCTTTCATAGGTCTTAACAGACAGGGGCATCCTTATTATTCATTTCTAAATTATGATCTCTCTCATAATTTTTGTAACCCAAGAATCATTTTGAAATGAATATTTTAATTTCCAGGCAATTGCATTTCGATGGCAAATCTTTTGCTATTAGTTTTTAACTTATCCGGCATTGTGCTTTTGTTCCCTCAACTTTGTGTTCTAATGTTTTGAATGTGTACTTCCTTTTTACGTTGGCTTTCGCTAATGTCTGGTGATTTTCTGTGTACTCTTCTTTGCATTTGAGGTTAATTAGTTTTAAAATGTTCTTCAAGTGTTTGCATGGAGAGCATTTGGACAGAAGCAGGGCATATAACCTTTACTGCAGCCTGTCCAGTGTGAGGACGCCAGATGAGGCAGCCAGGCGGGTAGGCTGCTGTCATGAACAGACTAACTTCCGATGTCCGGGGGCTACCTTTCCAACAAACCAAGAGCCAACGTGCACTGCTTTCTTCCGGGGGAAGGGAGAAGGGATAGCGACAGGTCAAACTGACCGGCTAGTTCCCTTTCAATATCTTTTTAGTTGCCTTGGTCTGTGTCTGCTGGTCTCAGGTGTAGAACACCCTTGGGAATCTCTCATTTTATATAACAGTCCTAACTCATCTTGGGCTGTATGTTATTTATCTCAATGAGAAATCTAACTGCTATCTGTTTTTCTGATTTTTTTAGGGCTTCTGATCCTCTGGGGATTCCACATCTTAGTTTCTTATTTCTTAGCAATTATGGATCTGTATGTATCTTCTGTAGGTATTTGACCAAGAAAGAAAAGCTGCCTATGGTCCTGAACAGCCATCTTGAATTAGAACAATGGATTCTTTAAAACCTTAACATATTGCCTAAAGGCTTAAAGAGAAGTGAGGGAAGTTTTCAAATCATTAATCGAAATCTCCACTTAGGTATGCAGCAAAAATAAGAGCATAATAAACCCAAAGGAAGTAGAAGGAAGGAAATAACAAAGACCTGCGTAGAATTCAATGAAATTTACAAACAAAAAACAATAGAGAGCATCAATGAAGCAAAAACTGGTTCCGGAAAAAAGTCAATGCAATTGATAAACCTCTAAAAAGACTGACAAAAATATGGGGCGCCTGGGTGGCGCAGTCGGTTAAGCGTCCGACTTCAGCCAGGTCACGATCTCGCGGTCCGTGAGTTCGAGCCCCGCGTCAGGCTCTGGGCTGATGGCTCAGAGCCTGGAGCCTGTTTCCGATTCTGTGTCTCCCTCTCTCTCTGCCCCTCCCCCGTTCATGCTCTGTCTCTCTCTGTCCCAAAAATAAATAAACGTTGAAAAAAAAAAAAAAAAGACTGACAAAAATAAAGGAAAAGGTATAGATTACCAATATCAAGAATGAGTTTCCGAATCTCACTACAGATCCTGCAGCCACTAAAATGACCACAAGGGAATATTCAAACAACTGAAGCTCATAATTCAAAATTTAAAAGAAATGGACCAATTCCTTGAAAATCAAAAAGCACCAGAACTCTAGCAATAGGAGATAAATAACCTGACCTATAACCTCAGTCAGATCATCAGAGTCAGTGTCAATAGTGATGGGTCATATTGCCAGTATGTACCCTTAATGTGTAATAACTGGAATAAAAAGAAATATGGGGGGGGGGAAGCAAATGCGGCGAAAGATTAATATTCCTATATACATTGGTTTAAAAAAAAAAAACTTCCAGAAAAAAACAAAAAAAAATCTATGTCTTCTCCCAGCTTCCATGACCCTACCTGCCAACCTACGAAGAGAACAGCACTTGGGTGGTCTTGCTCCCCAAACGCATGTCCGCAGTCAAACCAGGAATCAAACATCAGATAAGCCCAAGCTGAGATGCTGACAGATGGGGTCCTTGAAGCTGGGTTGAGAAGATGTAGTCTTTTTGTCTGTCTGTTTGTTTTTCTGGAAGTTCCTTTTCTTTTTAAATCAACGTATATAGGAATATTAATCTTTTGTTACATTTCCTTTCCCCCCTATTTCTTTTTATTCCCATTATTGATTTGGGGTCTGAAAACAAATTCTGCATCAAATTAGCTGTCCCATATGGGATATCAAACTTGTACCTTTTTCCCCATTAAGGGCTTACTTGAACTAAACCAGTCTGTAACGTAAGAGCTATGATATCAAATAAATAGATCTGCTGATATCTCTCACTTCTATTTTCAGAGCTTCCGAGATCTTTGCAGCTTGTTAGAGTGCATCATTAACCACCAAGCCAAGCCATCAGAAACCTTCTGCTCCCTGTACATATTTAGCTGACTGTAGATTTTCTAGTTTATGGAAAGATACAGTGCAAATCCAGAAGTCCTTACTAGAACATGTATAATACAGTAAGTTGCAGTTTGCAAATATCCACTTTTAAGTTTATTTCATTTTTTTCGTACAACAAATGGCTCAGCATTAGCATAGGGTGAATGATATTTCTTAGGTCATGTATCTGTAGACCATTGTAGACCAATCGTTGATCACAATTCAACTTTCTTCCTGTGCCCAGCAATATAATATAAACTTCTGGGTAATCAGTTAATGTGGGAAATGTGAGGGACTAGGTACTAAGAGAGCAAACAACTCACTTTTATATACAGAACCCATACATAGTAGTTGAGGCTTGATCAATAAGCTCCCCCCACTGTTTCTGTAAGTGCTTCCTCCCCTACCCAGTCCCCGGGCAGGTGTGAGAATGTGTTGTCCGTGACCTTTAACCAGCGGACTTGCTTTGCGCCTTCCGTGTGCCCAACACCTAACCCCACGCACACACGTACCGCCTTCCCTTTCACGGCAACCCCAAGTCCTTCACTGTTCAGATCCTTCATAATATTTTCCCCTAATCTCCATGTCTCATAATAAAAAGAAAAGGCTATTTTGTGATGTCCTCCATTGTTTTTACCACTTATGCCAATTCCTCATGATGCAACCTATTGAATCAAGAATGGAAACGATAAACCCTCTACAAGCTGTACATAAAAATCTCTGAGTGGCTGCGTCAATTCTATTCGCATGCGTGTTTCAGCCACACACTGTTATATAGACTCAGTTGTAATCTGTCTGCATTGATAAGCGTCTGACCTGGTTATTGGTCAGCCAAGAGATAAATACTCCACAGAGAAATCCCCACAAACTCCTGCCTAATGACTACTCAACAGCTTTTTATCGTTCAATATTCTATCTCGCTCCAAATATCTACATGGTGGGAATAGGCATCTAAACCAAATCCAAACTCCTGTTTTGTCTCCAAAACTGCTCCTTCCCCTGTAGTCTTCTGAATAAATTGCAAGACTTTCCCTCAGCTGCTCAAGCCAAAATCCTGGGAATCAGACCTGACTCCTCTGTGTCATAGCCACCACTGACGTGCCAGCCAGTCCCACGGGTGCTGCTTTCTGTCCCGAGGATACCATCGCTCAGCCATAGCGCGAGCCTCCATCATCTCCAGCCAAGGACGGTGACAGCATCCCTGCTTCCCGCTCTTGTCCCCTCTGTGGTCTGTCTAGTGTCTGTACAGAAGCCCTCGTGGTCCTTTCAGAAGTGAAGACATACCCTGCCACAGCACCCTGCACGTGCTTGTAAAGGCTCCAAGGTATTTTGGAGATAGCTTAGATGGCCAGAATCTTGTCCACATCACCACTGTCAGTCATAACGGGCATATCGCTGGCTCGTGCTGTTCCTGCCGCACCGACTGTCTCGCGACTCCTTCAACACAGCAAGTTGTTCCCACGCCGGGACAGAGACATGTGCCAGTAAACAAGGTCCCTACCTTCATGAGAACTCGCACAAATTGTCTGGCCATATGGAGATAACAGTTCCATAGAGTTGCTGTAAATGTTCATTTAATCAGTGTTGATAAAGCATCTAGCATAGTAATTAACACAGTATAGGAATTTTTTTTTTTTGAATATTAGTTCTTTAATGCTCAGATAATTAATTTTAATTTTTCTCGGTAACAGAAGAAAAATAGTTTCACGGGATAGAATTACTGCTGAGTACAACTTTAGCAATATTCCATACTTTTTAAATAAATGCTTAATTGCTCTCTCTCTCTTATTTACTACATTTTGCCTTCGATTTTGATGCCAATAATTCTGTTTAACTTTATTGTTCTCATTCTTATCATCTACCCACCCGTGTCCCCATCTGATAAAATTTCAGCTTTTACACCTGCCTGAATTTATGCCTGTTTTTTCATGTATGGATACACCTTTTTTCAATATTTTCTGCATTTCTTTTGATAGCCACAGTTGACAATGGGTAGAAATAATTAATTTTATGCATTCGTTTTTTTCTAACAAATAATGTAAAATTAAACGGATTCCCTCTCATCGGTAATTACGACGTTCAATCGTTCTCTTTTTTCCCACGTTGTCATTCCTTTTATCTTATTGGCCGTATTCACAAGTGGGTGGTCCTCATCAGATTCGACTTTTGGTGACGTGAAGTTTGGTTTTTATGAGAACATTTTGTCTTCTGTTTCTGTCACCAAGTTTCTGCTTCCCTGATTTTGTTTCCATTTCCCATTTATATCTGATTGCCTCTCTGCCCTCTCGTTTTCCTTTTTCTCTATGGAGTTTCATTCTTCTTTAATATTGCCACATACACATGCTTCTTTGAGGACGCTAATCACATGTCTTCTATGTTCTCACCTTCTTGTGTAGAACACCATTTTAAGTAATACATTCCATATATTGCTGGAAATGACCAAGGTCGGGCATCACAGAATCGATGGGGAGAGTGGCCAGGGGCAGAGGAGGATGCTGCATTCACTCAGAGACTCTGGTTTCCAAGAGTCTATGTGGTGGTGGCACCCTTGCACGTGGGGTCGGAAGATGGCAGCAGGCCTGGTGAAATCTGACACTCTTCCAGGAAGGGGTCTTGGGTGCTGGTCAAAATGGTGGCAGGCACTAAGGAGCCAGCATTTTTGTTTGAGTTGGATATCCCAGTTGCTGGGAGCAAGTGGTACCAGACCCAGGGCAAGGATGGGTGGGTAGTCTGTAGTCAGTTTGGGGAAGTCATACTGGAAAAGTCTCGGACCAGCTTGAAGTGCCTCCCTCCCATGCATTCGGTCATCTGGCCAAGTGCCCCTGTGTCTGTCTAAGGAAGGCTGCATTGTTGGAACTCTAGGTAGAGTCTTGTCATGAGCGGTGTTTTCTAACAGGTAGCAACACTGGGGTTTTCTCTTCCTTCTGGGTCATCTTATCTCCAATCACCCCAAGAGCCCTAGTTAGGGTTTGCGGGCGACGTGGCTCAGCATCAGCCACCTGCCCCGTCTGTGAAGCAGGATGGCAGATGAAGCAGAGAAAAGGACTGCCTTGTAGATCTTCGAGCCTCTCCAGGTGTGCGAGGACAGAGGGCTTGAGCTCCCCTAGACCCAGGACCCCCAACTTCTCTGAGCATTTCCCCTCACCCTAAAGCTCGGACAGTCCCTCTTTTTCGCCCCCCCACCCCACCCCCACAGCAGAATTTCAGCCTCCCAAGAGGATTGGTCCCTGCAACAACTGTTTGTAAACATGGCTCCCGATTGGTCCGATCTCTTCTCTGATTGGCTGACGACGACGTGGGAGTAACCAGAGTAGCAGACAAACTTCTCATTGTGACAGATGGGCCAAGGTTATTTCATTTTTAGTCTGTTTTGTTTAGAATTTATGTTGACAAAAAGAAAAAAAAGGGAAGGACAGACAAGATTTCCTGGAAACAGGGAGGTGTTTGTTGTGTTTCACAAGATGCCCGAAAGGCACAAGATTTCTTTCAGCTTCAATCCAGAAGAGATCACACTGCCTGAGGCCTATCAACAAGGCAGTCTGGCGTCTCAAAATGCAAATCAGGCCCGGAGACTGACAAAGAAAAGACATAAAATTGATATTCTGCTAGTTTCGAAAAAAGCCCAAAGTAATATTTACAAATAAGATTTTTGATGATGCCAGGAGAAACCAATTTTTTTTTTTAAACAAAACAGAAAAGCATAAATTCTTGTCTAAGCAAATGGAAATGCAATCCCCAGGATACCACGGAATCTGTGGCAGCCTTTTTGGTGAACGCGCCTACTGCTCACGTGTGAGGGAAATCGCGATACGGGGTTTCTGGGTTAAACCGTGATTGCCGACAGGAAAGTCATTTCCAGGTTCAGTGATTTAATTTTGGGTTGACAAGATTAAGTTTATGCAATGCATAAGAGAGGAGATGGTGGGGAGGAAGAAGAAAAGGCGTGCACGTTAGCCAAGTGGCTAATTCAATGCTCAGTTATCTTTCAATTATCATTTGCAGTGATTATGTATATTGTAAATATAACTTGCTCTCCGTCGTTTATTCTGTTTTTTCTTGATGACCTGGGTCATTTATCACTGTTTTTGTCATTGACATCTGAATCTTTTTTGGCAGACCCCATGCATTTCTTTTTTATAGATTGGGAGATGTTTATTAGACAATTCTGATGTGGACCTTGTAAGGTTTAGGGTATAAATATGAAGATACTTAGCCTTTACATCCTGAGCTATTTTTAATTTACAGATTGCATCATCACTTGCTCGCGGGTTTCCCATCACTTCTGTTTCGCAACAATTGTTATTGTTTGCAGAACCCCATTCTCAGAAAAAGCCTCCCTCGTTATTTTTCCAGGATTTTTGTTTTTTTTTTCTCTTCCAGAGTAATACACAGCATAGTAGGTAAAATGTCTTTCTTTTTAGTGAAGTGAGATTTTTCATCGAGTGTCTGGACAGGTGGAGTCCCCTTTCGTTCCCACACCATCTACCTGCCAGATTTGTGTTCTGTCCTTGTTTTTAATTATTATCCATTTTCTCCTACTGGGGGAGGGGCTCACATTTTCCTTAGACCTCTGTATTACAGAGGGCCGTCCAGCCTCTACTCATGCTTCGCCACCGCCAGGTTTTAATTTGGTCATTTGACTAGATTTTCTTAAAAATGTTTAAACCTTGGGGCACCTGGGTGGCTCAGTCAACTGAGCGTCTGACTTCGACTTAGCTCATGATCTCACGGTTCGTGAGTTCAAGCCCCGCATCGGGCTCTCTGCTGTTAGTCTGTCGACGTACTTCCTGCTTCAGATCCTCTGTCCCCCCCCCCCCACTCTGTCTCTCCCCCACTAGTGCTCTCCCAAAATTAAATATTAAAATAATAATAATAAATTTTTAAACCTTTTTAATTGTGAATTAATTACATAATTGCGTGTAATTTTAAGAAATCCTACCACGAGATCTTGTATACCTTTCCCCCAGGCCCCCCAGAGGTAACATCTTACAAAACTATAGCACAGTATCACAACCAGGAAACTGGCATGTGTGCAATCCGTCAGCCTATTCAGATTTCACGGGGTTTACATGCACTCCCTTGAGTGTGTGTGTGTATGAGATGGTCCCATGTGCAGGCCTGTGTGACCAACACCACAGTGCAAATACACAAGTTTCATGACAAGGACCCCCATGTTCCCTTTGTAACCCCAGGTACGTCCCTCCCACCCTGTCCCAAAGCCCCGGCAACACAAGTGTCTACTCTAGCTCTATAATGTTGGCATTAAGGAAACTTTGAGTCCGACACCCTTTGAATCAGGCCATGTGGCCCTCCCGCACATGGGCACAACACCATTGTTCTAGAACCCACTTTCAGCTCTGAAAGCATTCGCTCCTGCCCAGTTACAACTCTCCGTAGCAGCAAAAGTCGTGTTTTGCACCTGGGACCCGAAGGTCTTGTTTTTAGCAATTTTCCTCTCTGCTCACAGATGTTTGGTAATTTCCCCCTTGGCTTGCTAACGACAGATACCTACCCCTTAATAATCAATTTGAATACTTTGACCTCTGTGCTACAATAGAACACAGACTACTTTTCAGTTGCCAATGGGAGTTATATAATGAGGCCAGAGAAGTGGACAGGACCATAACATGGGCTGAGAAGCTTAGATTACCTGGGGTCAGAAACGTGCAAGATCAAAACGTGCACAGCTGACATTTCGAGCTCAGAAGGGGCTGTTGCCATCTTGGGTACCTACGACCTTCCGGGTGCCATGCTAGATTCGTTCCCCTGGTTCACGAACTCAGTGCACCACATCTCCAGGTCAGGTACGTCAGGTACTGTGAACTCCTCACGGAGATTAAGTAACTCTTGTCTAGTCTAGAATTTGCCATCAAGATGGGAGGTCCCTCTCAGAATAACCCTACATAGGGGTGCCATCAGTCCCCCTGTAGCTAAAGTTTATGAGTTTCTGCAATGACATAGATAGAATATGCTCTTCTCTTTATTGGGATAATTTCTTTTTTTTTTTTTTTAATTTTTTTTAAGTTTACTTACTTTTGAGAGAGAGGCAGAGAGAGAGGGAGACACAGAATCTGAAGCAGGCTCCAGGCTCTGAGCTGTCAGCAAAGAGCCCGATGCGGGGCCCGAACCCACAGACCGCGAGATCATGACCTGAGCCGAAGTCGGATTCTTAACCGACCGAGCTACCCAGGCGCCCCGGGATAATTTCTTTTTAGTCTTCTTCTAATTATGAGTCCTTCAGCACAAATTTATGACAGATTTATAATACCATGTTGTGCTAAAATTTGTTTAATTTACACTTCATACTTACAAGTTTTTTAAATTCTTCCTTATCTCGGGGCACCTGGGTGGCTCAGTTGGTTAAGTGTCCGACTCTTGATATCGGCTCAGGTCATGATCTCATGGTTCCTGGGATTGAGCCCTGCGTTGGGCTCTGTGCTGACAGCTGTCTCTCTCTCTCTCTCTCTCTGTCTCTCTGCTCCTCCCCTGCTCTCCCTGTCTCTCTCCCTCTCAAAATAAATAAACTACAAAAGAAAATTTACAAAATTCTTCCTTATCTCTGTTATTTTCCCCTTAGACTCTCTTCGATCATTCTTCTTCGTTTTACCCCACACCGATACATCATTTCCAACCCAGTATCCAGTTTCCTGCCACACTCCTCACATTCAGCTTAGAACCCTTCTGATCAAATCCTTCCTCTTTCCCCACAAGTCTCTATAGATGTAGGTTCCCCGCTGTCCACCAACCCACCATTCAGACATCGTAAGCGGCAATCCAGTAAACTACATGCCCTTGCTTTTATGTTTAATCTAGCTACACATATCCCACACCCTTTTGTTCTCTTTCAAAGCCAATCAAAATGAGTTGCAGGATTTTTTTAAGGTCTCATTTATTCTCACATGAATCAGCACCAGTGAATAACAGTCATGCATTTGAGGAAAACTGGCAGGGCCTTCCGTCATCCGTGGGAAGCGATGACCTCTTATCATCCATGGCGGGGAGGCGGGGACGGTGTACGGTGGCCTCTGGGAGGCGATCACCGTGCCTCCTGCGCCTGGGGTACATACCAGACTCACTGAACTCCTGGGTGTCTGTGGCTTTTTCTTCCATGGCGGTGTGTGAGATGTTAGGGCTCGTCGTGAGGAACAGCTCTGTGCTTTGGGGGCATACACTTGACAGCCTGTTTTTTGTTGAATCCCGAGCTTCCCTTGACTAGTCTTTTTGGCATCATTGCCACATTTGAAACATGTTTTGGGGCTTGTTCCCGGACAATTTTCTCTATCCTAAATAGGAATTCTTCATTATTTCTAATAAAGACGGAGGGAGAGAGAGACAGAGAGAGAGAGAGAGAGAGAGAGAATTTCTCTGCTCTTCTCTGACTGGGTATCCAACTTGCTAGGACACCCCGTTGCTGTGCAGGAGGCGTGCCCAAACTTCTGGTGATGGAGATGGGCTTTCAGTAGCCCGGTGTGGGATCTGGAATCTTCCTCCTTTCTAAGAACTTCAGTTCTGGTGCACCTGCTTGCCTCTGAGTTGCTGTCACGGTTTCTTCTGGCAAACCTGAGTTTGAGTTGGCCTGGAAGGCTCCTCTTGCTCTGAAACCAGTTTTGCTGCATTTCTGGCTATTAAACATTAGCCAAAAACAAACAAACAAACAAACACCACCACCTCGGCTGTGTGTGCAGCCTGCTGTCCACTTAAACCAGCACAGACCACAGCACGGAGAAGCCACCTCCCTCCCAGTCACCTCAGTGCTTTTCCCACTGGCCAGAGAGTCCTGGAAGTGTGAGGTTTAGCTTCTTCTTCTTTTTTTTTTTTTAATTTCTTAACGTTTATTTATTTTTGAGAGAGGGAAACAGAACATGAGCTGGAGGAGGGGCAGAGGGAGAGAGGGACACAGAATCCAAAGCAGGCTCCAGGCTCTGAGCTGTCAGCACAGAGCCCTATGAGGGGCTCGAACCCATGAACTGTGAGATCATGACCTGAGCTGAAGTCAGATGCTCAACCAACTGAGCCACCCAGGCGCCCCGGGGATTAGCTTCTTAATCAGTGATGTGATGTGATTACTGTGAACAGTAGTAAATTTCCTAATCACTAGGCTTTCAACATTTGTCATTTCACGGGAAAACGGGGGGAAAAAAGCGATGAAAGCTTTGGGAAAATACCTCCTCTAACTACTACCTACTAGAAATATGAAGGCTGGTTTCTGAAAATAATAAAAAGAGGGAAAAAAGCCCCAACAAGCCCTTGAGGTGTACAAAACAGAAAATCTAAGCTCATGAACCACACTGTAACTTTTAAAAGCCGTTCTCTTGGTTGATCTAAATTTTATTCCATCCTCTGGATAAATACCCAGTCAGAAACTCCCTCCGAGTCTAACATAAAATAATTAGATGGGCAGTATATCCTCCAAGTCTCGTAAGAAGAAAATGGAAAGCTTTGTTAGCTTGCCTTTTATTGGTCTGATTTTTAAACCCTTGGGTGTGTCAAGAAGTAGGGTTTAAGTAAGGACCCGGGAAACTTCTGAACAGCGCCCTTCAACTTGTCAATTACTTTCGGGCAGGGCCGGATGGATAGAAATGTATCCGTTTGATTTTGCTCCTTCTCCTTCCCCGGGATTTTCTGAGTTTCCCGCTTATTCAACTGAGCGCAAATTGCTGTTCCTACAGATGCGGTGCCACGATTTCTGATTTGCTGGCTGTCGTGCCCATTAAGACCCAAGTAGGCTGTCAGGCTGTCACTCCTTGGTGATGCAACGATTTGTCTCATACGAGGCACTTCATTCGAGAGGGAGAGCAGGGAGAAAT
Organism: Lynx canadensis; assembly: GCF_007474595.2. NCBI lineage: Eukaryota > Metazoa > Chordata > Mammalia > Carnivora > Felidae > Lynx > Lynx canadensis. The sequence continues at coordinate 3,380,043 of NC_044314.2, read as the reverse complement.
AAAAACCCCTCGGTGGTCCTGTTTCTTACTTGGAAGGACACAGGGGTTGTGCAAAAGCATGAGCACGAAACACCGACGCCACGTTCAGGCTGAAGGAGCGATTGCCCCGCACGTGACTTGGCTACACTGTTGAAGCGGATGAGCCCCCCTCCTGGGGCTTGGAATGTGGTGGCTTCAGACCCGCTCTCAGGAACATTCCCATCCACAGCTTTCCGGGGGCTTCATCTGACACAGCCCAAAGCACAGCCTCCGAGCCGAGCAAAAGCCCTCGTTGCTCACCGTGCCATCATTAAGCACCCAAGGGTGCATGTCGGGAAGTGGCTCTGAGGAGGAAAGCCTGGCTCTCTGAGAGCCCGGGGCGCGGCACGGCAAGTGAGGGTTAACCGCGGGGTGCAGTGCCCGGCACAGGAAAGGCCACCAGCATCCCTCCCGCCCAGGTACCCAGTGCAGGTGCCTCTCCAGCCCGGTCCCGTCCTCTGCCTTGCGGGCATCTTCCTGTTTATGCCGGCTTCCTCAGGGGGAAGCGGTCCTGCTCGCAGCACAGACGGCTCTTGAAGGCCCCAGGGTCCTTGGTGGGGGGTCACCGGGCAGCACCTGCTCGGGGCTCTGCCCCTCGGCTCGCAGCCCTCTGTCTGGAAGCTTCCTCCTGCTCCTTCCTTCTGCCCGCCACTCTCCACATGGCCTCCGTCTCCCTTCCAATGGATAGCGGCTCTCTTTTGCTCCTTTCCTCCGCATCCCCAGTTGTCCTATAGTTTCTAGCCCTTCTTCAAGAAAAGAGCCTGAGATACTGCCTTGGAGTCTTTGTTTCTACCCTGAAGAAGGAAAAGAAGAACCTCACCATGCAGGGATCCTTTCACCAAAATCCTTCACAGACTCATCCGTCCTGTGCTGCAGTCTCCGTGGGAGAGCGTCCCCCACCGCAGTGGCCGGTTCCACGGGTGGAGACCCCCAGGCCCTTCCTCATGGATTAATTGAGAGAGACAGAGACAGTGCACACAGGGGAGGGGCAGAGAGAGAGGGAGACAGAGAATCCCAAGCAGGCTCCGTGCTCTCTCGGCCCAGAGCCCAACTCAGAGCGCCAACTCATGAAGCCGTGAGATCATGACCTGAGCCAAAACCAAGAGTCGGACACTTAACCGACTGAGCCACCCAGGGCCCCTAGACACCCTCCCTTCTAAACTCTCCAATCATCTCTCCAGATCCTTTTTCAGATGAGATTTCCGGATCGCAAGCCGTATTCTGGATGTGATAGACTCGGCCCGGGATACGTGCCGAATCTCCTTCCTATGATCTCTACACTTTGTTCCATTTATACATCTAAGTTAGTTTCCTTTTGTCTTTCTTTCTTTTTTTCCCCCAGCCACAGCGTATCATTGTATTTTATAGTCAACTTAGATGCACTGAATGTCTACTAGGAATGTAAAAAATTTAGTCACTGAGATGTTCGCCATCCAATATCATGCATTCAGACCTCACAGATGTTTGGGACTAATTTTCCATTTGATATGGAAATTTAGTCATGTTACTTGCCTCCATAGTTTGCAATAACTTAAAAGAATAAAAATTTAAAGATTGGTTTCTACAAGTCATTGAATATATGGTGAATTAGAAATGAAGCTTATACTCTAATTAAAAAAAAATTGCTAGTGACTTAGTAAAACAATGAAATTTCCAAACTTTCTAGAAGAATAGCCTTAACTTTTGTGTCACAGAGCATGTGACCAATCACAGGGCAAACACCCCTGCATGAAAACAGTGTTTTATGCAATTCAGGGGCTACCTGTGGTAAACATCACCCTTCTGCTTGGAATAAAAGGGTGTCAGCCACAACAAGTGTGGTAAAGATAGACTGAAATCCTTGAGGGAGAAAAACAAAACTTCAAGAAGAAAACATAAAGAAAAAATACTTTTATTACTTTAAGGTAAGAAAAAAATCTTTTAAACAGGACACACAAAGAAAGCTTTAACTATCAAAAAAAGGTTGACAAATTGCACTTCATTGACATTAAGAGCTCTTATGTAACAAAAGACACCATTAATAGAGTCAAAAGCCGTGGCGCGGACTGGGGCAATGTGTTGGTAATCCATCTATCCAACAAAGGCACTTCAGGAGAAAAACATCTCGACGAGCACACAGTCAGGTGTTTGCTGTCCTTCGTCATCTTGAAAATGCAAAGGAGCCCAGCGACGAGATGCTACCGTGGTAGCCAGCTCGGTGACGGTTGGCGCAGGCGACGTTCTTGTGCATTCTGGTGGGACGACACGTTGTTACCAAAACTTTGGCAAAATGGTAGGCAGTACAAACTAACACGAAACACGCACCTACTTTCAACCGAGGTAACCTGTTCCCGGGTGTGCATTCCAAGAGAAAGATGTGGTTATTCCACTGGGCACGTGGAAGTTTGTCCCCATCGGCTCTGTTTATGGTAACCAGGAAGTGAAAGCAGCCCGACGTCTACCAACAGAAGAAAGAAAAATAAATCATGATATATTTATGTGAGGAGATATTACACCATGCAAAAAGGAACAGGGGCACCTGGGTGGCTCAGTTGGTTAAACGTCTGACTCTTGGTTTCAGCTCAGGACACGATCTCACAGGTCATGGATTCGAGCCCCGTGTCAGGCTCTGCACTGTCATTGCGGAGCCTGCTTGGGATTCTCTCTCTCCCTCTGTCTCTCTGTCGCTACCCTGCTGTGGCACGTGTGTGCTTGCTCTCTTTCTGTCTCTCTCAAAAATAAATAAACATTAAAAAAAAAAAAGAACAAAACTACCGAAATCTGCAACAAACAGGTGAATCTCACAGACGTGATGTGGGATGAAAGAATCTCGCTGCCAAAACATATAAACTGGAGATGCCACTTATAAGGAGTCAGTAACAGACAAAGCTGGTATCTGACCTTTGAAATCTGAAGAGTGGGTATCTCGGGGGGGGGGGTGGTTATTGGCTGAGAAAGGGTAAAAGAGTGCTGGAAGGTTCTACGCCCTAATATCGGTAGGACCATGTAGATGTGCATACATATATCTATGTATACATATCAAGCTCTACACTTGAATTCACGCACCTTACTGCCTTGTGCCATAGTCTAATACACAAGTACAAAGAAGGGCTTATGGGGGGAGAAAGGTGTGGTGAGACTTAGAAAGCTGTGACCCTAGCAACAAGAGAAAGACAGACAAACTATCAAATCATAACTTCTCTTGAAACCATCAGCGAGGTGAGGTCACGAGGAGACCCTTGCGGCCTTCAATCCAAGGAAAGACAGGCGAGTGGGGTGCTTGCTCACCACCTGCAGCAGAACCAAGGAACAGGAGGTTCTAGGCGTCACACGAGTGGGTACGAAGAAGTCACTTAAAAGAGTAAAGTGTTTCTAGAGGCCTTGTGTGGGCTGGTGTGACAGGGAGTGGGAAGTCGGAGAGGCCGGGAGGCCTGTACCTGCTGGCAGGCATCTTTTCTTAGATGCCCACCAGGTGCTTGTGAGGGGCACCCAGCAGAGCGGGGAGGGGACGATCAGCTCCCCGACGGTGTAGGCCCGGAGAAGAGGACTGAGCACCCTGGGAGAGGCATCGAGACCCACCCGATTCTTCCTCCTTAGGGGACGTGAGCCTCCTTCTCGGGGCAATGCAAAACGCGTGCTGTCTCCGGGTACAGGTGAAGGCTCGCTGTGGCTCGTGGGGGCATGAAGGAAAAAAGCCACCTGCTCTGAGGGAGAGGCTGGAAACTGCTGGGTTCAGGATCCCATATCCAATACCAGGAGAAAGGCAGGAAACCCTCCCTTAAACGAGAACCACCAAAGGCTCAAAGCAGAGATGGGCTGCAAGAGGGAGAAGGTCAGAACCAACCGACACGCCACCCCTCACACTCAGGTGCACAGAGTCCGCTGAAGATGCATGGACCAGGCTATGCCAGCCAGAGGGCAATACCTGCCATTTTGAAGCACCAGGAGGAACCCGTAACTACACAAGTGTAAATTGGTAGATTAGTGTCCCAACATATTAATAACTACACTAAATGTAAATGGACTGGGGCACCTGGGTGGCTCAGTCAGTTAAGCGTCCGACTTCGGCTCAGGTCATGATCTCACGGTTGGTGGGTTCGAGCCCCGTGTCGGACTCTATACTGATGGCTCGGAGCCTGGAGCCTGCTTTGGATTCTGTGTCTCCTTTTCTCTCTGCTTCTCCCCTGCTCACGCTCTGTCCCTCTCTCTCCTTCAAAAATAAATAAACATTAAAAAAATTTTTTTAATGTAAATGGACTAAACATACTAATGAAAGACAGACATTCTCAGACTGAATAAAAAAGAAGTAGTCAACTCTGTGTTGCCTTCAGGTATCTACTTTAAATATAAGGCTATAGATAGGTTAAAGTAAAAAGACATGAAGAAGTCATTCCATGTTGACACTAATAAAAAGAACATGTGGTTATCTTAATATCCTATGAAGTAAACTTCAGCAAAAAGATTTCTGGGTGTCAAGAAGGACAATACATAATGATAAAAGAGTCAATGTACCCAAAAGACATAATGATCCAAAATGCATATGCATCTGATAACAGGGTTAAAAAACACAAAAAGAATAGACCCAGAGACTGAAAGAAGAGATAGAAAATCCAAAATTATAATTAGATTTCTGGTTTCAGCCCCAGGTATAAGACGCTTGTTGTCATCTCCAACGTTACAATAAGAAAAACCTGAACAAACTGAAAATTCACAACTTTCACACGTTACCAGTGGAAATCTGTAGCCACTCTAGAAAACAGTTCGATGATTTCTTATGAAGTTAGGCGCAAAATTACCTTATAGTCCAGAAATCCCACCCCTAGAGCTTATCCCTAAGGAAAGGGAACTTAGGTTCACACAAATACCTGTCCATAAACGTCTAGAGCAGAATTATAATCACTTGAACAGATGATCCAAATATCTTTTAATTGATGAATGGATACCTAAACAGTGGAGCATCTATAAAATGAAATACGAGCCAGTAGTGAATAAGAACAAACTACTAATCTCTACAATATGGATGAGTCTTACATGCATTTGCTAAGTGAAAGGAGCCAGACCCAAGAGCCTACTTGTTCTATGCCATTCTGTAAAAATTGAATTATAGAAATAGACCAGTGTTTCCCAAGGTTTTGGGGCTGCAGTAAAGGGTCACCACAAATGGACACAAGAAAACTTTTAGGAGTAAAGAAATGTTCTGTATTGATTGTGGTGGTGGTTATGAGGTTATTTTCATTTTTTAAGAACTCATAAAACTGTACACGAAAGGAGAACTTTACTTTTGTAAATTATAACTCAATACACTTGATTTTATAACGATTAATGTGAGCTGTACTGTCTACTATAGTTTAGATAAAACTTTGGCCCATTTCTACAGTTTAATTAAAAAGAGGGAAAAAAATCTGATTTCTGGCTTAAAAAGTTGGATGTACCAAATCAAAGGCTAATGTGAGGACACATACATATTTTATTAATGCTTCGTTGAAATGTATGTCCCTCCCAGTCACCAACTTGCACAGTGATAGGCCCCTTTGTTCGTTCCTGATCGGATGAGGGTAATGAAGAGCGGACACACTACCCACTTGAATATCTGTGAGAAGAATGAATGTGTAGTTTTGTACACTCAGTGCTTGGGTCTCTCAAACTCCTTGCGGTATTCAGAAGCTACAGTTTTATGAAAGACCCTTGAATTGTAGCTTGGAGAAGTGTCAGTTCAAAAAAATGCATGTTTCCCTTCTGCATCCATCAGGCAGCCAACCTGTGGTCCATTAGAAAGGGGACCTTGGAAGAAAGAACACACCTCACTTTACGTTCCCTTGCCCCATCCGTTGTGGGCATCTCCCATCGGGTGACCCTAGTGTCTGGTAGGAGGACTAAGAGGCTTGTAGATATAGTCCGTTAGGATCAGCCTCTCAGGACTGAGAGCTGGACGGAGTGAGTGAGAATCCCAGGGGATGTGGAAGATAGCCAGCACAGTATTCTTCGCAAAGAAGAGCGTTTCAGGATGATGTGTCAAAACCCAGCAATCGTACCCCGTATGGCTTACGTTTGGGAGTCTGGAGAATTCTTGGTCTGAATGCTTTCTAGGTTTGCTGGACACCAGTTTTTCAATGATGTGGGTTTAATTCTACTTTCTCTTGGATACCTGCATTGTCTTTCAGTCTGAACTGGAAAAGCAAGTCTGCAGGCTGTGATGGGATTGCCTTTAAGTGATCCCTGGATTCATAGAGTCTCATTATTCTAATTAAGAATCCAGAAAACCTTAGTGAACTAGTGGAAATACCAATGTTCTTTGGTTCACAAAAAGAATGTAAAGCAACTTGAAACTGATGCGGGCAGGCTGGGTCCGAAGGCCCAGAGGGGCCCCCCAGAAACAGCTAAGAGGGTCCTTGGCTTTGTGCAGGATAGAAATCAAACGTGAGCCAGTAGGAAGTGAGAGCAGAGATTATGGAAGACGTAGAGAGAGAGAGAGAGATACAGAAGGAGCATCTGGGAGGCTCGGAAAGGAAAAGGAGCATGAATTTCACCTCTGCTTGAGGTCCTGATAAGTCACTTATTCCCTGGATCCCAGGAAGTCTCGGCGTCCATATGTCTAGCTCCGGTGCTGGTCTGGAGTAGCACATGATGACCTCGCCCGGTCACTCCTCAGATATTATCTATTATGCTGAAGACTCCAAGCAAATCATCAACTCCTTGTCCCTTACAAGGGGGACATTAAGGCGTATGTAGGGCAGAAGTGCAGGTCCTGGCAAGAATAGAAGCAGGAAAGGAAGCAAAAAGCAGATTTTCAAGGAGCCTTCCAGCTTCCCTGTCTCCACACTCTACAAAAAGCCATTGAAAGAAGAATGGTCCTGATATTAGCATGATGGATAAAAGCTCAGACTTGAAAGCCAGTCGCAGGAATTCTAGCTCTAGGGGTTAGCTGTGTGATCTTAGATCAGTGACTTATCTTCTCTGTGTCTCTTGGTTTTTCATCTGTAAGACGGGGTTAATAACAGCCTTTCATGAGTTAACACATGTACACTTCTTAGAACGGTGCTGATGTGTATTAAGTGCCATGGAGGTACTTTCCATAAAATGAAAAATGGCATGCCTTAAACAACTAATGACATGTAGGAAAAGAAATCAATTTGACCTTGATGTTTTAAACATTCTTTTTCAAGGGGCACAGATTTAGAGAAATAGGCTCATATTTTTTTCCACCAGTTCAAACCATCTGGTTTTGAAATAAACAAAACTATACAGTTCTAACTGTGAGGTCTGATGTTGCCTTCTTTAATTTTTTGTAAGAGCCCATGGGCAGATGAGAAGGCAATGGAAATTATAATAACTAAATAAAAACGTGAAGGAATAGCCCACTAACTTTGCAGGTGAAGGAATTAGGGACAGCTTAGAATTTCTAGATCCTGCCTCCAAACAGAGTCAACATTGGGGGTTAGGGATTTAACATAGAAATTGTGAGGGGGACACAGTGCATGACAGCATCTAATGTAAATTATGGTGTTAACCACCAGAATAATAAAGAATAAGATGTCAGCATTATGAAGGAATCATCTAAGTGGGAATTGGAAATAGAAAAAGAGGATGTTTATTTTTTAATGTAGTTACTTAACGTATTTTTGGAATTGCTTTTTCTTTTTTACTACATCTACATATTACTTTAAAAACAAAAAGAAACATACTTTAGAAAAAGCACCCCCTACACTGGCTGTTCATAACGTGCTAAGTAATGTCCTTATTCGAGGGTTATTTTTCTGGATTGACAGGAAGGCGAGGCAGAAACGTGGCCGAAATCATTGTCAAAGGACTTTATTAAGTGAGTCAAAGAGAAAAGAAATCCTCATGCATCTTTACAGGGAAATATAGTTTTAAATGTTATGTTTTTGATTTTTAGAAATACATTTTCCTCTTGAAGTTTTTAATAATTAGGTCTTTACAAAGGAAAGGAAATAAGATATTGCCATAATTGAGATGTAAGAAAACTTCAAACACAGAGGTTGTTTTTTATGATTCCTAAGGGGAAAATCTAATAGTTATTTAGACCAAGAATCTGAATAACAATGATGTGTGCATAGCTTTAAAAATAATTTGTGGGTGGCTGTTACAGTTTAAACCAGTAACTTCTTCCTTCTTTGTAAGGTAAATAGCTTTTTTGACTTCCAAATTGCAAGGACAACTTAGGGTCAAGATCAGGTGTCTGGCTGATATGAAATAAACAAGACTGTCAAAATGGCAGAAGAATGGCACACACCTGCCCCAGATACTGACACAACCACCTATTTCTGGAAGCATTTGGACTCCAGGGAGTACTCAGAGGGTCCAGAGGCTAGTTAGTCAACCAGCCAGTTCTGGAGTTAGTTAATTTTGGAATTCATAATTCAATGCACATACAGCTGGTGTTTGAAGCCAGGAGATCTTTAAACTGTCTCTCTACCAGGAACTTTCAGTCCTAGCTCTTCTTGGGAAGACAGAAGCACTTCTTTTAAAAACAGAAGGAAAAGGAGGCCAAGGTTAAACAGTGTGCCGGGAAGGTAACGGCGATGAACAACGAGAGATAAAGTGAGCAGACTTTCTTGCTCAGGACTGCGTGTCCGTGGGGCCGGTGGGAGCCTATTTGAGTCACAGTGCTGAATATGGCCCTTTATTGTGGGCCCCACTATTCCTCCCTCTCATTCAGGCTGGTGTGGAACCAAAGAATAGAAGTCTCAGGGGTGCCTGGGTGGCTCAGTAGGTTAAGCACCCAACTCTAGATTTTGGCTCGGGTCATGATCTCATGGTCTTGAGATCGAGACCCGCATCCAGCTCCGCTCTGGGTGTGAAACCTGCTTAAAATTCTCCCTCCCCCTCCCCCTCTGCCCCTCCTCTGCTCAGTCACTTGCATGCAAGCCCACGGTCCTCTCTCTGTGTCTCTCAAAAAAAAAAAAAAAAAAGAATAGAAAACCCAAAGACTGTAATAATTACCGGTAAAGGATGTTCCATATGAGCTGTTATTTACCCTCATGTTTTAAAGAGATGGAATCGACTCAAAATTGCCTTCATTTTTTTTTAAATGGTTTATTTATTTTGAGAGAGAGAGAGTGAGAGAGAACAGGGGAGGGCCAGAGAGAGAGAGAGAGAGAGACAATCACAAGCAGACTCTACGCTGTCAGCACAGACCCTGACTCGGAGCTCGAACTCGTGAACCTGTGAGATCATGACCTGAGCCGAAACCAAGAGTCTGATGCTAAGCCGACTGTGCCACCCAGGCACCCCAAAATTGCCTTCATTTTTAAGTCCCAACTTTAACCAACTTGAAGCGTCATCTCTGCCAACCATTTCTAGCAGCCTACCTTAAAATCTGCGGATCCCATAGTATCTTCTAGCTCCATGTTCTATTAACGAATGCTACTGCAACAGGTTCTCACTGGTGAAATTCCATCTCTACTGCATTGGAGGAATCGTAAGTTTCCACAAGCACACATCCCCACACTTTGCTTGTCGCAAGAATATATATTAATTTTGGAGTTGCAGGGACACTTACAGCAGCCAACAGATACTCCAGCAGCTAATCAAAGTCATAGCCTGAAAGTTCCCAACTTCTCACGAGACGGCGTCATCGCCTCATCTGACGCAAACCCAACGGCACAATGGCCTCCAACGTGGTGATGCCGCCAGGCTAAATGAAGGTTTTAACCGAACCATCGCTTTGTAGAAGCGTTCTGAGTTTCGCTTAAGAGGACAGATAAAGAAGAGATTTCATTTAAAAATAAAGACATCTGTTGCCTCCTGTGTCTACATGTCTTAGATTGCCAGTTTCCTGTGGATAGCTTTTGGTCCACTCATATTTCTGGGACCAGCAGAAATCTTCCCAGTGATCTCTTTAGAGTGTGCACATCAGGACTCCAATAGCCATATTATGAGGTAATAGATATAATACTGATGTGGGTCATTTCTTGAAATACCTATCTTTCACCTGGTAAAACACTGCAGTGGCTTCAACCAAATCAAATAGGAAGGGAAGGGGGAAAAAACACGTATCTTCAAATAACAGCCAACAACGAAAGTTATTTCTTAGGGAAGAAAGGGACCAAATTGCTGGGATTCCCTCAGGTTTTGTTATGAGTGTCCATTTCCGGGTTTTGTTACACTTTATTGCCTCAAAACATGAATGCATCTGTCTCGAATGATGCTTATTTTTTCCAGTCATTTCCCACAGCATTAGTGACAAAAGCCCATCCAATGATGCCCATTCTATTTCAGCTTTATCACATCGCTAGACGCAGAGGGGCTGACTGCAATTTTTGAAAATAAAATAAAACAGTGATTTTTGCCATCTGAAACCTGCAATGAAGACTGTTGTGAAAATTTGGTGGTACAATGATGCGGGTACATGGAAGAATCAAAACACCGCCACTTGGAAAGATGTCTTTCTGTCGAAATATAAAGCACCACAAATTAAAAAGCCCCAGCCCACACAGTCCCAAAGGTTAAACAGAAATTTGGATTTACTACGTAACTTGCAGGTAATTTCTCCCCGAGTGCAACTTTATTCTCAGGCTCTCTTTATGGCATTCTTTGCAACGCAAAAGTTTTTAATTTTGAATGTTGATGAATTCAATCTACAGATTATTTTCTTTTATGTAACCTGTGTTAGGGGTCGGATGAAAACTCTTTGCCTACCCTATGGTTGTAAAGAGTTTCTTTTATGCTTTATTTTGAAAGTGATATCGCTTTGTGCTCTATAGTTAGACCTGTGATCCATTCTGAGATAATTTGTATGAAGTGTAAGATTCACGTTGAGTTTCATCTCTTTTTATGTGGATGTCCCATTGTCCCCGCACCATTGGGCGAAAGTATCCTTTCTCCACTGACTTGTCTTGGCGCCATAGTCAAAATCAATAGAATATATTTAAGTGGGGCTATTTATACTCTCCATTCTTCTCCACGGGTCTATGTGTTGATGTTTTTACCAATTCTACGCTGCTTCGATGATTGCAGCTTTAGAGTACATCTGAATATCAGGTAATGCGAGCCTCCCATTTTGCTCTTTTTAAAAATGTTTTAGGGGCGCCTGGGTGGCTCAGTCGGTTAAGTGTCCGATTTTGGCTCAGGTCATGGTCTCACGGTTTGTGAGTTCAAGCCCGCGTCGGGCTCTGTGCTGACAGCTCGGAGCCTGGAACCTGCTTTGGATTCTGTGTCTCCCTCTTCTCTCTCTGCCCCTCCCCTGCCCATGCTGTCTCTCACTCTCTCTCAAAAGTAAATTAACATTAAAATTTTTCAATAAAAAATAAACAAATAAAATAAAGTAAAATAAAATAAAATAAAATAAAATAAAATAAAATAAAATGTTTTAGCCATTCTAGTTCCTTAACGTTTCCACCCTTGCTTTAGAATCAGCTTGTAAATATCTACGAAAAATCCATTTGGATTTTGATGGCAATTGCAATGAGGCCGCAGATCACTTTGCAGAGAGCTGACGCTCTGTGTCAAGTTTTCCCATGTGTGAACATGGCCTTTCCCTCCAGGTTCAAGGCCTTTGTTCCCTGACAATAGCATTTGTTTGTTTGTTTGTTTTAGTTTTCACAATACAGGTCCCACACATAATTTTTCTAGGCTTTTAACCTAAATACTCTGTTTGGAGTGGAGCTATTGTAAATGGTACTCTAAATTAATATTCCCAGTTGTTCATTGATTGTTTATAGAAATAAAAGTGATTTTTGTATGCTGACCTTGTATTTTGTAACCGACCATCATTCTACATTCACTTGGTTCTAATTGTTGCTGTTGTTAGATTTTGTGTCTGTGCCCTTTTTCGAATTAAGGGATTTCTCCTCTGTTCTTTTTCTGAATGTTTTTATTATAAGAGGATGTTAAATGCTTTTTTGTGCATCTATTGAGATAATCATGACATCTTTCTTTTGGTCTGTTGATAAATTGTGCACCGTTGGTGTGCTATATTGGTATTTCAGTGTTGCTAATATTTGGTAAGACTTAAATGTTGAAACAGTATCGCATTTCTGGGGTGAATCCCTTTAGTTATAAAGTATTATAACCTCTGTCTTTTAAAACAGGAGAGTTTTAAAAAATTATTTTATAATATTTATTTATTTATTTTGAGAGAGAGAACAAGTGTATGCATGCGGGGGGAGGGGTGGAGGGGGGGGGATGCCAAGAAGGCTGTGCACTGCCAGCACAGAGCCCGATGTGGGGCTCGAACTCACACACCATCAGATCACGACCTGAGCCAAAACCAGTAGTCGGACATTTAACTGACTGAGCCACCCAGGTGCCCCCAAACAGGAGAGTTTTTTTTGCAAAACTGTAGTACAATCTCGCAAAGTATTTACATTGATAGTGACACAATCTACTAATCTTATTCAGATTCTCCTAGTTTTTATTGCACTCATTTTCCTGTGTGAAACATACACATACACACACACACACACACACACACACACACACCTTATATGCAATTTTTGTTTGCATATTCCTTGTATGCGATTTTATCATGTGTAGTTTGTGTATCCACACCATCACATCACACACACACACACCCCTTGTATCCATTTTTGTTTGCATACTCCTTGTATACAATTTTATCTTATGGGCAGTTTATATCACAGTGAAGACATCACAGTGAAGACACTGAACTATGCCGCATCTACATGGATGCCTCTCATGTGCCCTTTTACAATCACACTCACATTTCTTCTGTTTTCCCACCCTGTCCCTAATCTTTGGCAACTGTTAATCTGGCCTCATTTCCGGAATATTGTCATTTCAAGAAAGCTACATAAATGGAGTCACATGGCATTGTAGCCTTTCGAGGTTGGCTTTTTTTCAGTGAGTCTAATTCCGTTGAGGTCCATCAGGTTCGTCTACATGGTGTGCCAATGGCTCATTCCACTCTCCTGCGGCGTGGTGGTCCAAGCCACGATGCACATGCTGAAGTTTGTTTAGCTCTTCACCCATTGAATACATCTGGGTTCTTGTCGGTTCTTATCTGGTCTAACAAAGCTGCTCTGAACATTCACGGACAAGTCTTTGTGGGAATGTAAGTTTTCATTTTTCTGGAATAAATCCCCAAGAGTGCAACTGCTGGGCTGTGTGGTAGTTTCGTGTTTGAAAAGCAACCGCCCAACGGTTTTCTTTCCTCGTTGTAGCACTTCCCATACTCCCGGCGATGCACGAATGACCCAGTTTCTCTGCATCCTTGCCAGCGTTCGCTGATGTCACTATTGTTTCTTTTATCCATTTCGATAGGTGTGTAGGGATCTCATCGTGTTTTCGTTTGCATTCCCTGATGGCTAATGATGCAGAGCATCTCTGCCTGTGCTTGTTTGGCGTCTATACATCTTCTTCAGTAAAATGTCTCCTCACATGTTTTGCCCATTTTCTAATTGGATTTTTGTGACTGTTGAGTTTTGAGAGTTCTTCATTTTGATAGTTCTCACTACAGATACTTTGTGGGATATGTGGCTCTCTACCAGTCTGCAGCTGTAGTTCCATTCTCTGCTGGGGTCTCTCAAGACTCCTACACAGCCCAGGGATAAACGACCCTATATGGATCCCTTCTATCATCAGCCTGGAGCTGGAGAATTCTGGGCATGGCCACTTCTTCTGTTATGTGTCTGGGGGGGGTGTGGGGGTCCTAAGATACCTTGCTTCTCTGTCATCCCTCCAGTCCTTGGGTCCTTAGCCCGACTGTTTTAACTTTTCCCTTTCTAGAACTTTCCTTTAGTTGCTTCTTGCACTATTTCCACGCTCTGGCAGGAAAGCATTGGGTAACGAGTCTATGTCATCTTGTGTAGACCGGAAGTAGGAAGAAGTTTTCTACTTCTTCCTCGCTTCTTTGTTTACTTATTCCCAACCTTTCTTCCTTTTCTTGGGTTAATTGGAAAGTTTTTATGATTCCTTCTTATCTCCCCTATTGACTTATATATTATTTTTTAAAGATGGTTGTCAGTTCATCATAGTCTGCTTTTAAATACTATTTTACCACTTTTCATCTAGTGTAACAACCCTAAAATGGCATATTTCCAATTATTGTCTACATCCTTCATTGCTGCCAGTGTGTGATCACAACCATCCCAGGTAAGCAAGTTACAAATCCCTCTCTCTGAAGGTGTCAATCTCTCCTTCAATTTGGGGTGAGTTGTCTGCTCTGTATCTTCAGTTATCCAGTGTATTAAAGAGAAATTTATGAATTTGAACTTAGTTTGAAATTTTTTCTTTTCTTCTCCCAAGTTTGGGAGAAACATTCTTTCCCATTTATTGCATCCCAGTGCAGAAATATTGGTTCTTAAATATTGAACTATTTCATGATGTATTTCTCTGTTTGTGTAATGTTGGATTCGACTGCTAAAATCTTATTAATGATTTTTGCATTTATATCCATCAGGTATATTGAGATGTAGATTTCTTTCTTATAACTTTTTAAAAGTTTACGTATTTTGAGAAAAAGAGAGAGAGAGTGCATGTGAACAGGGGAAGGGCTGAGAGAGACAGGGAGAGAGAGAATCCCAAGCAGGCTCTGCAATGTCAGCACAGAGCCCAACGTTGGGCTCGATTCCACAAACTGTGAGAACATGATCTCAGCCAAAACCAACAGCCGGACACTCAACCAATTGACCCACCCAGGTGCCTCTCTTATAAATTTTTAAATTTGGTTTTAGTATCAGCTTAATGCTGACATCATAAAATGAGTGGGAGAGTATTCCTTACTCTTATATTTTCTGTAATATTTTTGAGGAACTGTTACTTTTTACCTTAATGTTGGTTGAATATACCAGGGAAACAATTTGGACATGGATTTTTTTTTTAAGGTAAATATGTTTAACTATAGATTAAATTTCTTTAGTATATATAGAATTATTGAGATCATCCATTTCTTCTTGAGTGAGTTTTGGTATTGTGTATATTTTGAAGTATTTACCCATTTCACCTAACTTGAAAATTTTATGAGCGTATAGTTTTTTCATAATTATTCCTATTATTCTTTTCATATTCTTATCCTATATGTAGGCTATCTAGCAATGTCCTCTCTTGTATCTCTGATATGGGTCCTGTTATTGATGCTATTATTATTCTGTAATGTCTGTAGGGTTTGTAGTAATGCCCCTTTGTTCATTCCTGACATGATAATTTGTGTCTTATTTCCATTTTTTTCTTGTTTATTGTGATTGAATATATTTCAACTTTCTTTTCTTAGAAACAGCTTTGTATTTTATTGATTTATAGGTCCATTTTCTCATTTGTTTCTGTTCTCTTTTTATAATTTGTCCCCTTCTATTTACATAAGGTTTAATTTGCTCTTCTTGTCTTTGAATTCTTCCCCCGGATTTCTTGAGTTATAATTGACATATAAATTTTTGAGGAATTTAAGTTTAAGATATCCAAGCTGATGATTTGATACATGTATATATTGTGAAATAATCACCACAATAAGGGTAGTTAAGGTTCCTCTTAATGTGGAAGTTCAGATCATTGATTTGAGACCCTTCTTTTTATAACATGAAGCTTTTGTGCCGTAAATTTTTCTCAGAGCACTGTTTTGACTGAAAAGCACATTTGAAATGCTGGTTTTTATTTAATTCAGTTTAAACTATTATCTAAGTTAACTTGTGATTTCTTCTTTGGTCCATAAATTATTTTGATGTGTGTTCTTTAATCTGCAAATACTTAGGGATTTTCCACATATCTTTCTGTTACTCATATCTGGCTCAATTCTATTTTGATCAGAGAATATAATTTGTATCATTTCAGTCTTTTAAACCTTACTTAGTCTTGCTTTTATTGCCAATATTAGTCATTTGTAATTGTGGAGAGATAAAGCTTGGCTGGATTTCCAGGTGCTTCTGACACTCTTTATACACCCTGAGAGTTTCACCCATAGTCATGTGTCTGCTTAACTGCTCCGATCCAAAAAGATAATAAACATTCTCTTACCTTTTTTAAATGTTTATTTATTTATTTTGAGAAAAAGAGAGAGAAGGGGAGGGGCAGGGAGAGAGAGGGAGAGAGAAAGTCCCAAGCAGACTCCTCTGCCCTGTCAGCCCCAATGCAGGGCTCAATCCCAAGAATTGTGAGATCATGACCTGAGTCCAAATCAAGAGTCAGATGTTTAACTGACTGAGCCAGCCAGGTGCTCTGTCTCTGGGCCAAAAAGTTAATGCCCAAAAGTCTCCAAGGATAAATGGAGCTCAGGACACTGGAGACATCTCTAGGTGATAAAATCCTAGATACATAGGGCTACTGGGCCTTGGAGAGATTTCTTTACACACCAAAGGACTGGAGTAAGGACAAGACCTTCCTGAAAGGCACAGGAAAACTCATCTATACTCATTTATTCTTATTCTTCACTGTACTGGTTTTCTAGAGCTGCTGTAATAAAATTGTGGCTGAGAACATTAGGAACACTTTCTCATGATTCTAGGGGCTATAGGCTTGAAATCAAGGTAAGGCTGCACTTTTCCATCTGAAGGCTCTTGAGGAGAATATATTTCATGCCTCTGCTGAAATTCTTTGGTTTACTCCAACCGCTGTCTCCATTGTCCCATGCCTTTTCCTTTTTTCCTTCTGCGTCTGTGCATTTCACTTCTTGTAATGACAGTAGTCACTTTGGATTAGGGCCCACCCTAATGACCTTATGTTAACTTGATTATCTCTGAAAAGATCCTATTTCCAAATAAGATTACATGCACAGGTACCAGAGGTTGGGACTTTGATATGTCTGTTGGGAAAACAAAATCAAACCCACAACAGATGACTGCTAGAAATGTCACATTTAACATGTCCATACTGAAATTCTAATATTTCCAACTGAAATATCGACTGACAAACTTCCTCTTGTCATTTGATGTCAAGTTTACCTAACAGGTACCCAGAGGGAACCTCTTGGAGTCATCTCTGATTGTTCTCTTTTTCTCACAACATGTGACCAATATCCAAGAAATTTTGATTATCTGACATTTTCTCACCCTTTACGTTGTCACTACCTTGGTTCAAGGTATCATATTTATAATTGTTTTATAATATTACATGGTGTCCCAGCACTATAACTTACATGACAGTATCCTAATGATTCCTTTTTGCTTCAAATTTTCACTATTACATATGGCACTGTGATAATAATCCTCATGCAAACATCTTTCTGCTCTTAGGTAATTATCTCTTCTAAGTCAAATCCTCGAGGTTGCAGTCAACTTGCAACTCTCTCAATTGCCTTTCAAAAAATTGTATGAACTTATTTCTTTTAAATGATCTGTAACTCACATCTTTAATTCACGTTCTGATAAGGGTGTTGGTTTTTGAGAAAAGGCAAGGTATTTGCTTCCTCTGTTTATTTTAAACAAGTATTTATTTTGTGCCCACCAGGCACCAGGCCCCGTTGTAGACACAGATTCCTGCCCTCATGGAGCTTAAATTCTAGTTGGGAAGACAGACTATACATAATGAGCATAGTAAGCAAATGAATTATATAGTATATTAGAAGGTGATGTCCACTGTGTCCAACATTCTGTCCATAAATACATGTATTAATATATAAATATAATATAATTAATAAATATAAATATATTCTCCATAAAAACAGAAGCCATCTCCATCATACTCCTTACTTTTTTCTGAACTCTCAGAAGAATTGCCTTTAACATCTGTCTTTCTGCCAACAGTCTTTTCAAGGCAATTTGGGCTTTACCTGTTATAGCCCTCAAAATAATTTTTCCATCTTCCAACTTTTATCCAATACCACAGCCATTTCAGTATTTTTCATGTTTATTTTTGAGAGAGAGAGAGAGACCGTGAGCAGGGGAGGGGCAGAGAGAGGGAGGGACAGAGGATCCAAAGCAGGCTCTCCTCTGACAGTAGAGAGCCCAATGTAGGGCTCGAACTCATGAATCATGAGATCATGACCTGAGCTGAAGTCAGATACTTAAATGACTGAACCACCCAGGCACCTGCCGTTTCAATATTTTTCAGTATTTGTTATAGCAGCACCCCACTCTTGGTACCAAAATGGGTCTCAGTCAGGATGCTACTAGAAAACCAGAACTAGCAGTGTGTGTGTGTGTGTGTGTGTGTGTGTGCGTGTAGAATATAAATAAAGAGACAGTATGAGACTTACATAATTGTAGGGACCACCTAGCCAATGAGGAACCTTTAAGTGAGGCTGCCGGCAGGTATCTCACACAGGGTGGAGGTTACAATGGAAACAGAATTTCTTCCTCAAGGAAACCTTGTAAGTCCTTTCATCAGATCGGATGATGTCCACCTACATTATCAAGGGCAAACTCCTTTACTTAAAGCCAGTTGAAAAACAACTTCACAGCCACACCTGGGTTAACATTCGATGAATAACTGGGCAGCACAGCTAGCCAGGTTGTCACGTAAAACCAACCACCACACTCACAGACTGGCAGTTTGTGTGGGAAGAATTCCCATCAGTTTTTATTGCGTTGCCTTAGAGGTAAAAATTAGGGGCAAAAAGGGGCCATCAGACTTCTTATTTACTGTGAGGCATTTAATCAGAAATCTGTCTCTGATCCAGAATGCCTCATGTGTGAATTCAAGATAAAATTAACAAAGATGAATATTAAAAACCCAACAGTAATCTAATAATAAAACTATAAATTTTAAGGGAAAGTTTTACTAGTTTAATTAAATGTTACAATTTTTGAGAACACCTTCCAAAACATGCATCAATAATTTATTGCTATGACTCAGTTCAATGTCTCAACATCTGTTGACTGTGGATAAAAGTCTTCTGTACTCACTAGATTGTTAATACAAAATTGCACTGTATGATGTGTATTACCCGCTTATGAAAACCATCAGATGGACTATATGATATACTTTGGTTTCTTCATTCACGTCTTTTCTTTTATCAACTCATTTTTGGAGTTCTTTTTATTGAGTTCATAAATTTATTAAATTCTTCTATAGTGGAAAGCATGTAAAGAAGATCTGTGTTGCTATTTCTTGATTTTTTTTTTCCAACAGAGTTCTTTTTTTTTTTATAGCTTTTACACGTTTTTCTTTTCTTTTCTTTGATTTCTTTTAATTTTCTTTAATATATTTTACTTTATTCTCACCTTGAGGATGTAGCATGAATATGTCAAACATGATCCTGCCCTCCTGGAACTTAAATTCTTGACCCTGAGAGACAGATGATCAACCCGAGAGTACATCCTACTGAATAGCTCTTAGAAGAGCCCCAGGAGTCGCTGCAAGGCCCAGTGAATGGCTCCTGAAAGCCCATAGCAGACTCAGAAGTCCTTCCTGCTCATGCTAATGTCCTGCGGTTGTGAAACGGACCTTTCCCTTGAGGGTTTTTCTCCCTTGGTGTTTCCCAGCGCCCCCTTTTCCAAACTATAGAATATTAGGAGAAGTCTAAGGATTTAATCAATGCGGATTTTGCATTCTGCTGTCCGGAGACAGGGATAGGATTAAAATGTTCACTTTGCCTGATTTGAATTTTTAAATTTGTTATCTGCCACCATCCCATTGACTTGAATTGTTGATGATGGTGAATGTTTACCTAGCGCTTAATTTCACATATCAATTTACATCTTTATGTTTAATCTGTATATATGTATTTTGCACTTTTGTATCTTAGGTGTTGCATAACCGTGTTTTATCCCACCCCTTCTACCCGAAAATCTAGCCTTTAATGTAAAATAGTTACCTTAATGCTTCCTGGAACAAAACTCCTTGCTATTCTTTAACGAATGGTCTTTTTTGTCTTCCTGCAGTGTCCATCGGCATTCAAACAGATGATGCGATCTGTCAGCTTCACACAACCATATCTGTAGGCTCCAGAGGAGTATCTGAAATCAATAGGGATGGAATCGTAGTAATTAAATTATAGCACTTACATATAATTACACTTATGTAAAAAATATCCACCCCTGCTCATAGCTGCTCCTGAATATGATAGACATAAATCTTTGCAAATGATCTCTTTGGGGGTGGGGAGGAGAAAGAGCGTTAATCTTTAAAATTATGCCGGGAAAAATTAGGATACTGGAACTATTTCACTTCAGAGAAATCATTTGATTCAAAGTCTAGCTTTAAACCCGTTCATTTTCATAATTTTTATCTTGGAAAATTAACTTTGATGCAGCCCTTTCTGCAAAGCTTCGCGATGAAGAAACTGATCTCCTGGCATGTTTTGCTTGAGGACTGAGAAAAGCAGGACCCGTGGAGTCAGGGCGGTGGTCATGCAACCTGCACCATCAAGAGTGCACATCACGCTGGGCACCTTGCAAGCATTTAATCAATGAACTGGTGCTTGTTGCAATAAGTTGATTCATTCATTGACATTAAAGAAGACTACTGTTCTCCCAAGCACTCAGTAACATGGCCTAGATGATTACTTTGTGTTAGACCAGAGGTGGTATTAGCTACGTTCTCTCCTTTTGGGTACAAGAAATAAAGACATTTAAAGTTTTTGCTGTCACTCGTTTTTCAGCGAATTCACTCTTTTGTTCAGCAAATGTTTGCTTCCTGTATTGCAATTTACTTTTTCTGCTTTTCATGTGGGCGACCAATCAAAAGTTTATTTGTGTGGGTTCCAAATAATCAATGATATGTATTCCCTGAATCATAAATAAAATATTTCCTACCACCTTTGTCCAGATAGAGTATGAAGTGACAGGGGTGGGGGTGGGGGACAAAAACAGGTCTCGCTATCGATATGGGTTAGCAAGTCATCCGAACTGCAAAAACGTACCCATGGATAGACTGCCAGCCTCAACCAACCCAAACCGGTGAAAAATGGAAGATGCAAATCTACTAGCCCCTTTAAAATTTAGTAACTTAGATAGCCCCGATTATGCCTTTTTCCCCCAGAAATATCTGGGAACTAGTCTCCATTTCCTTTCAAGAGTTACAAAAATAGTGATTTTGTTTATCAATATTTGCTTTGGAGTTACAAGTTTCAACAGCTACAACATTGAAATAATATTAATCCTATCTATATTATGTCTATGGCAAGGGCAAAAAAGAGAATAGGCACAAAAAAGTGTTTTAAAATGATATTTTTATGGGCACCTAGGTGGCTCAGTCGGTTAAGCGTCCGACTTTGGCTCAGGTCATGATCTCGCGGTCCGTGAGTTTGAGCCCCGCGTCGGGCTCTGTGCTGACAGCTCAGGGCCTGGAGCCTGTTTCAGATTCTGTGTCTCCCTCTCTCTGACCCTCCCCTGTTCATGCTCTGTCTCTCTCTGTCTCAAAAATAAAACGTTAAAAAAATTTTTTTTAAATAAAATAAAATAAAATAAAATAAAATGATATTTTTAGGGGCGCCCGAGTGGCTCAGTCAGTTAAGCATCCAACTCTTGATTTTGGCTCAGGTCGTGATCTCACGGTTCCTGAGTTTGAGCCCCGTGTCGGGCTCTGCACTGAAAGTGTAGGACCTGCTTGGGATTCTCTCTCTCTCCTTTCATATTGGTTCCGGTCACGATCTCATGGTTCGTGGGATCGAGCCCCACGTTGGGCTTCTGTCAGTAAAGAGCCTGCTTGGGCTTCTCTCTCTCTCTCCCTCTCTCTGTCCATTCCCCACTTGCACTGTCTCTGTGTTTCTCAAAATAAATAAAAATTAAGATTAAAAAATTAAAAGGTGGTAAGGTTTTAAATCAGTACATTAGTAAAACAGGTACATAAAGTATTATTACTTTAGTTATTTTCAGAACATCATCGTCAAAAGCATATGTTTCTAATTAATCTTCCTTTCCCATGGACAATTTATTAGTCAAAAATTGTAAGTTTATACGTAAAACATATACTAGAAAGGGAAAGGCATGTATTTTCAAATATAAATAACAAACAACCATAAATAGACTAGGCTTAGTTTAGCGACTTCCTTCTCCTAGTTACAAGTGTGTTGCAGATGATGTCTGCGTCAACATGATCCCGAACAATGTGCAACTTTCAATTTTCTAGGTGTTTGGCATTATGTACAGAAAACACGAATTTCTCGTTCACTGCCTATGAAGATACACTCGGCTGTACGCTGTTGCCATCAGAGTAGATGAGAAATATTAGTCGCTGCTTTGTAATCACTCTGGCTATTTGGAGAAAAGATGTGCAAAACCATAGAACCATTACCTGGTCCGAGTTTCAAAGTTCAGAAACTGTGGGTGTCGTAAAGAAAAAGAAGGAAGTGGGAAATGCAGCTGCTTAGTAAAAATGGAAATGTCTCCATGTTGGCAGATCTATGTCACATGTGTCCCTCCCTAAGCCAGTTTCTCTGGGTCCCAGGAAAGTGTTCTCATGATCTAATACTGCCCTTCCCAGAGACAAAGGACCAGAAATCCCTTCTGGATGCACGATTATTAACAGCCTCCGCGGGTCTAGGTCACCTTCCCAGATGGGCAGAAGGGACGCGTGTTAGTCCTATGAAGAGCTACGTTTGCTTATTTGTTTCTCCCTATTCTAAGGAGTTTTGCTGTAAAATGGCGATAATTTAACCACAGGGGTATCCGGAGACCAACCCCAATGCCAACAACCCTGCTTAATTTTTTTTTTCTTTGACCATAGAAATCTTTACCTGCTCTATGGGTTGTTATTAATCGTGCTCACTTTTAAAGATAATTTACTTGTAATACATTGTCAATGCAATTCTCTAGGGTGCATGAGAAGCGATATATCTCGTGCGCATCCGTCTAGCGCCATTTCCTGATTCTGGAGCACCTTCCTAATATTTCTGCTTTTAGCTAAGGGAAGTGACATAAAGTAAAGATGTGTAATGTACACCCTGATCAGTGTTGTAACTCGCAAATGTCTTTGGGGTCACTGCATTAAAATGGTGCCAGAGAGTAATGGCTGTGTAGTATCAGCTTTAGGGCTCTTCCGTTGGCATCTTATTTAGTTCTTACCTGGCTTGTGCTGCCAGGGACGAGGCTCTCCTCTCTGGGGAAGGGCGGGGGGATGGATATTTCAGAGAACCAAATAGCCTCTCCGAGAGACTCATAAAGCTACAGCTGTAAAAAGGGTCTGCTATTTAAGGCACTTAACTGGTTGCCCACCACCTTCCTATTTGCTTAGGTGTGTGGAATAAAATTTATCGTGTCTAGAAAGCACCATTAATGCTTCCATATTAGATGAGTCACATGGAATGACTTTTTTGTAACAATGGGATCCAACATTAACAGTACTGTGTGGTTCAGCATAATACCTGGGAATAGGTTACCTCCCTCCACCCCGCCAGTAATTTTTCCATAGAAATAGAGAGCAGCACTTGGGAACACAAAGGATATTACTGTTCTGATTTGCCCACACATTGGTAGAATGGCACGTTCCCGGTAAGAGGTTCTAGCTAGAAGCTGACTTCTATAAGATGTCTTCAGATTAGGTGGACCAGTTCATGAATAACCTTTAGTAACTAAAGCAAAATAAAAATTTTCCCCCTCACAAATTAGGAGCTTCAATAAGTGAGTTATTCTATTTGCTCTATCCTGAGATTTATCTGTTAAATGTAGACCTCTCTGTGCATATAAGAAAACAGTGAATGTGAGGGGAAATGTGGACATAACGACAGCACATAGATATACATACATCAGAAGCATCTCAGTGCTAGAGCCACTAAGCTGATCCAATGAGAGTTTGGATGAGAACATTTGGACCAAGGGGAATCCCATCTATCCTGTTTGCATTGGAGAATATTAGGGATTTGGGGGCATCGTTCAAACTACTGGTATGAATATGTGTATGACAGGTTCAAAGACAGAAGGGAATCTGGAATAAAATTTAACAGGTCAAAGAGCCACACTGGTTGGTGTTTATGGACTTAGGAATATTTCATCCTGTTCCACTTAAGACATTGTTTTCCTAGAAATGAAACACAGGTCTTGTTTTCAGAAATCATATGAATTTAAGCTACAATGAACTTTTATTATGCAGGATTTGAAGGAGTAAGGGTGAAGGTGTATGCAGAAAGTGCGTGTGCTTTGGGAAAAGATGTAGCCAAAAGAAAAAAACACACACACACCCCGAGAAACAAGCTAATTGAGGTTGATGTTGGCCTGCTACATACTTGTACTATGTGTACACAGCTAGTTCAAGGCTGAAGTAAAGCTCCCCTGGAAATAACTGGACACACAGTGGAGGTGAAAACGGACATTATTGGCATGCTTCTCGATGCCTGGATTCCACGAGTGAGAGAAAATCGGCTAGACCTTTAAGGAAGGTCCAGTCAGGTAAAGCAGAGGTTGATTGGAACACTACACATGGTTCTAGATGACATCTATCGTACGTAAAATAATTTCATTAGAAATAAATTATTTGGCTGGCTTAGTTAGAATTTGTCCTTTTCCGATGAAATATATGAACGACAATACACGACCGATATGAGCTATAGATGCACTTCAGATCTCACTGAGCCTCTGTGTGAAGAAAGTCATAAAATTATTCTCCACTATTGCTAAATCCTGTGGCATCTACGCTAAACAGCTGGCGACTGCCACTCAGGGGTTGAGAAACAGGCCAAGGGCTTGCTTTATCCAACACGTTTTGCCTCCCTTGAGTAGACGGCCTGAAATCTGATCTGTACCCACCCTTCAGTTTCTGTACCTCTGGATCCAGGAGAGACGTTCTCATGATGGAGCATTACTCCTCCCAGAGACAAGAGGAGCCCACCTTGCAGCCACTCTCTGGTGGAACTTCTACATTATCCTGGAATCCTCACAGTTCTTAAAGTGACTCTCCACACGATCAATCTTTCTGTGATGCAATGCAGGAAGAGCTTTGTGAACACTTTGTGAAGTTTCAGAGACATGGAAGCATGCCATTCTCATAAAATGATCATTTGGGTTTATTTTTGAAGCAATCATCACACATGTTACTCACAAGCTGTTTCTGATGCATTAAAATATTTATTTAAAAGGTTCACTCTGAGCCAATGGCCCTCTCTCTAGAACAGTCTGCACTAACGGGGAAAATGTCCGCAGCTGTCTCAGGTATTGTCAGGAGTGGTTGATTATGTATATCACCATAAAGTATGTTTATAAATTATGTTTATTGTGTTATAATTAGTAGTGCTAACAGTGCATAATATCAATAAGGCAATTAAATATGTAAATAATAAATAATGGCAATATTAATGCCACCAAGGAGCAGTGCTCAATAGCATCATGTCTACTCGGTCAGCTTAGGGCCACATTTCTCATTATTTCACTGGGAAGACATGGAACAGAGCCAGTCATTGGCTTAATGAACACACAGCCCAGTGCAAAGGTTGAACACAGCCTTGCGTAATGGCTGGAAAAGTGAGACTCGCAGGTTGTTTTCCCAGGAAATGGGGAAATGCTACACGGTCTATCTGGTTTCACAAAGCAGTGAATTTTCGGAAATTTGAAAAGTAGATTGAGGATGGGGAGGAGACCTCTTGAGCTTCTCATTTTAAATGATGCCTGTTAAAATTTCCCCACACAGCTGCCTCTATATTCTCACTAAAGGCCTATGGGAATGTAGAAAAGAATATAGAGATCCAAAAGCACCACAAAAATAAGGACTCTCAGATAATTTATAGACTGCATCTTGGAAAAACTTTCTGCTGGTTCCCTGCCAGTGAAGCTGGATTAAAGGACACAGTTGATGGGAGGACCTTACAAATCTCGGGTGGACTCACCCACTACCCTCCCAGACTGAAAACGGGGAGCCACATTCAATGAGGCCCGAGGGCGGGTCTGCATAGACCATTCCTTTGTCTGGAGGTAAAAATCTCTGCAAGAGGTAAGAAATGGAATATTCTGAATGTGAAAAGAAAAGGCAGCACACTAAAATATATTTCTAATGGGAAATAAAATTAATTTTAGAAAACTTTTAGACATCTTTTCAGTGGTACAGTCAGGCAATGGGAGTGGAATGTCAAAGCGGGAAGATTAAATATACCAGGATGTGATGAATGGGAGACAAGGACGGGTGGAAGGGTTGTAAGAGGCCAAACACACAAAACCAGAATGAACATTGATGCTGCAGGCAGCAAATTTCAGAAATATCAGAACCAGAAAATTGAATTGTTAGTATGGAGGGTAACTTTGAGAATCTGCTCAAGAGGGGAAAACAGTAATGTTAAGGGATAGAAAAGTCTTGGATGTGACAAGATGCCCAGACTAAAATAGTAGTTTTCTGAACAACAACAACAAAAAGAAATGAGGAGGAAATCTACCAAAGGCACAGCTGAGGAAATATTTCTGGATTGAAATAAGAGCTGGTTGTGTAGATCACCATGTCACGAGGTCTCAACCATGTAAAGGGTCCATTATGAAAGGCCTGTTCCCTTTCATAAGGCTCCACTCTTCAATATGAGCCAAGGACAAACAGAAAATCGAAGAAAGCTTTCAAAATGGGAGACAAAGACCAACATGTACAAACAATTAAAAAGAATCTTGGAGGAAAAAGAGATTGAGATTGAAGAAAACTGAAGAAAGAAATTACTGGTATCCTTAGGGAGGTATGAGAACGTATTCTATTCATGAAACAAGAGCAGGATGCAATAAAAACAGAACATTCCAAGGCCGGAAAACCTCTGTTGAAAATTAGAAATGTGATAAACAGTAGATAAGAACTTAGTGAGTGGATTAAAAAACAAACCTGAAAAGATAACAAAATACAATACACACACACACACACACACACACACACACTGAGACAAAGAATATGGGAAGATTAGCAGGCAGTCCAGGACCTGCCACATCAGAGTAAGTCTTCACTCCTACAATGAAGTTCCAAAGGGCAGGAAAAATATTTGGAAAGAAATAACCAAGAAATATATATATATATATATATATATATATATATATATATATAGTTTTTAATTTCTTTGAATCAAAGATATGAGTTTCTAGTTTGGGCCACCAAGTGCCTAGCACTATGGATGAAAACAACCTCATGACAAGGCAAGGTATCAAGAAATTTGGGAAAATGGGGACAAAGAAAAGACCCTACACAATTACAGAAGGAGAAAAAAAAGGTGACTCATGCAGAATGCCGAGAATGAGAAAGGCATTGGACTTTTCAATAGCAACTTGAGATACTAAAATTGATGGACAATTACCTTAAATTACCAGGGAAAATGACTTCCAACCCAGGATTCTGTACTCATTAAGCCACTAATCAAGTATGAGATAAGAATAAAGACATTTTAAACCACGCAAGATCTCAAAAAGCAGCACAGTGGAGCCAAGAAATCTTTGGTCATTTCAATAAAGTAATGACAATGGTAAAAAATGAAAACAGTAATTTTTTAAGATGCGAACTAAAAAACTAACTTAGATACACAGGCCAGGCACTCAATCTATTTTCTAAATCTGGCATATAACTTATATCAAAACCAGGGGAAAATACTACAAAAAGAAGAGAAAGAATTAAACTGACGTCTCACTTATAAATATGACTCAGAAATTCTAAAGTGACCCTTAAAAAGAAAATGTAACAATAGCTTCTAACAATGATCCTTCTGAACCAAGCAGGATTTATTCAAGGAGTGCAAACAAAGGTTAATTATTGGCAGTTTGTTAACATAACGATCGGATGTTTAGGCAGGTTGAAAATGCCATGGAGTTGTACTGAAGTTGCTAGAATTGTCATTGTGCCAGAAACCGCACACCCACCTTGAAGACCCTTAGGGTCAAATGGAAAAGTGAAGCCCAGGTTTCCTTTTGTGACAGTTTCCCAGGACACACCGGAAGCAAGGATGGAGGCGGTCCACCGGTGGCCTCACCAGCCTGCTGACCATCCCAGCTGCTGTGTCTCCACCCTCACATCCTTCTCCCCGCCCTCAGCCTGGCCACCCTGTCCCCTAGCCCTTCCTTGGTCATGCCAAGGATGCTCCCACCCGGGGCCTTTGTTCTGCACTCCCCCTGCTCTGAATGTCCTTCCCCCCCCCCCACGAACCTGCTCCGATTTCCAATGGTGACCTCCACATTCACCCTGCCTGGGCGCTTCGACATCCACACACCCCTCAGATCCCGTCCGTATCACCGAGTCTCTAATTATTCTTGGCTTCCTGGTTAGAACTACTCACTCACCCTACTGCACACCTCCAGATATTCTGAATCAGGGCTTTTTCTTTGTTCTCCATATGCACCCCAAATCTGTTTTACCTCCATTACAAAAAAAATCATTTCCTTATAGGTCTACAGAAGTACATTTGCTGTAGTATCCCCCTCTGTGTGTTTGTTTTCTTGTTATTCGTTCTCCTATGAAATAGTCACCTGTTTCTCAAGAGAAAGAATGACTGATGAACTTCATGAGCTTCCCAGGGCCAGTGGGCACCCAGCTGCACTCATGATGGGCATGTTCACGGAAAGGGGTCTCTCCCTGCTGACTGCCTCTTCTGGAGCATTTGCTAGCATCTTACCTAAAGTTTCCTTGGTTATCTGAATCCCGGAGGGAACTCTTCCCCTGAAAAGAATGCTCACTGTCAGACCCTCAGCTACTTCTATAGCTACTTGTATCATTTCTCTATTTTTGGACTGGGCTGAACTATCAAACAGCTCCCACATATAAACTGAAGGAACAGAACATTCAGTTACCTCGCTATATTTTTCTAGATGTGTTAGCGATGCCAAAGGCCTAGACGCAGCTCTAAGTTCCCGCCTGGGGTACCCGTTGGGACCAGGAGGTGAGCTAAACACTCCTGAGAAAGTACCTGCTTGGGACACAGGGCACACAGGGAGGCAGAGGTTGGGTTTAACTGAGGGTGGTTACCTATAGCTGCCGTGTTGACTACTATTTGCTCAATGAGGAGCCACTTTTATTCCCACTCTACCCAATCTCAAAAGCCAGGGATGTGTGGGGCAGCAGATGGAAAGACCAACAGGAAAAAGTTAGCAACATACCCATCTGTCTTCTCCGATGATCTGATTTCCAGCCAGCCTACTCACTTTAAATGGGTCACTCTTAAACCCAAAGAGAAAATACGTGGTCCAAGTCTCAAGGGCTCCACGGGAAGGTTCTGGAGAGTAACGATGTAGGCACGTAAGGGTGTCCGTGGGTAAGTTCTGCATAGTGATGAGACAACGGAAGTAAGCCACTGATGAGGGTGGTCCTCGTTTCTGCTCATCCCCCCAGTCTCCTCTGCCAAAGCCCCCGGGGCTGAGTCCTGGTCCCCCTCTTTGGGCATCCAAACTCACACCCTGGGGATCATAGCCACCGTGTGGCTTAAACCCCACCCACAGGCCACAATTCCTAACCGTGCGTCAACTGCCCCAACCTCTCTCCCTAACCCCAGATGTACACCCAGCTGCCAACTCAGAATCTCCACTCGCGGGTCTCAAAGTCGCCTCAAATGTGGCACACCCGCGACTGAATTTCTGATCCCTTCCTGAACAAGCCTCCGAAGCTGTCACCTTCCGCTTATGAGCCAGCAGCGAACTGTATTCCTCCAGGTGCCCAGGGCAGACCCCTCAGGGTCACTCTTGTCTCATTCCGTCCCCTAACCCTTCACATCAGCAAACCCTGTCCCCAGTGCAGCACGTGCGACATGTCACCAGCCACGACCACTTCTCACCTGAAATCAGATCCTCTTGCAAAGCACCAGCCACATCCTTACAGCAGAGGGCAGCGCCCTGTGTGCTCATCCACCCCTTCTCTAGCGGGGCTGCCCCTCCCCCTCTACTCCTCACTCCTGCCTCCGTGCCCATTCCTCAGGGCCTCTGCATGGACGGCCCCCTCTGACTGGAACTCCCTTCCCCAGAAACCTGCACCTCCCTCCCTTGTCCCTGCAAACATAATCCCCCACCCACCCCACCCTGATCTGGCCTTCTTTTCCAAAGCGCTGGCCGCCTTCTAACATACGATGTCATTTTTCCACTTACATTCTAGCTACTTATTGCTCGGTTGGGTCTCAGCACCCCGCAGAGTCTAAGCCCTGTGAGGACAGTGATTCCCACTCCTGTTTCCTCTGTCCCTGACGAATCCCAAGGCACCCACAACAGTGCTGGCTCATGGTAGGTGCTCTGTGTCTGCTTAATGAGGGAGCGTAGCTTCCGCAGCCAAGGTCTGTATTTCAAGCGACAGCATTTCAATCATCAAAAGCACAAAGACTCTAGGACGGGAGGATCTTGATACTAGAAAACAACCCACTCGGTGTGCGTGACCTTGGGACTTGAAGAAAATGCTTCTGGTAGAGAAGAACGTTGTAGGACCAGAATAAAAGGGTTTTGCAGCAGGCACCCTGCGGGCTCGGCCAACACGCTTCTGACAGTGATGTGGTGATGTCAGCACTCTGTCCGGTAACGGACCACCGCACACGTGTGGCGGGGCATGGTGCCACACTGTGTTGTCCGTGGGGCATGTTTGAGCTCTTGTACCATGGGATGTAGCTCCATTCTGGCTGCATTTTCTTTTTTTTTTTTTTTTTTTTTTTTTAATTTTTTTTTTTTCAACGTTTATTTATTTTTGGGACAGAGAGAGACAGAGCACGAACGGGCGAGGGGCAGAGAGAGAGGGAGACACAGAATCGGAAACAGGCTCCAGGCTCCGAGCCATCAGCCCAGAGCCCGACGCGGGGCTCGAACTCACGGACCGCGAGATCGTGACCTGGCTGAAGTCGGACCCTTAACCGACTGCGCCACCCAGGCGCCCCCTGGCTGCATTTTCTAACCTCTTCTGGATATTCCACTTTCCCCCCAAAGTCACAGTCGTTTGTCTTGTTTTCCACCCCGTGTTTGCCTGTTTAGCTCTGACAAATGTGGAAGCACGATGGTCCAGATCGCTCAGCCAGGGCTCCCGGCATTGACCTAGAGCCGCTCATCCAACGCGATAGAGGTTGTGCGAGCACCTGGTCAGGTGAGCTGCCGAGAACACTTAACTCCTAGAACGATGCCTTTTTATTCCTCATTCATTAGTCAGAAAACATCTTGACTTTTCTCCCACAGAGCAGACACGAGCATCGGTCGGGTGACTGTAAGAGATAAAATTCTAGATTCTACCCTCCAAAATGTGGATCTTCTTGTTTCCAGATCACAACATATGAGGGACAGGAAATACTAGGCAGAGAGAATGTGGACTAGTACCTTGAACTTAGTTAATTGTTTTTTAATGTTTATTTTTGAGAGGCAGAGAGACAGAGTGTGAGTGGGGGAGGGGCAGAGAGAGAGAGAGAGAGAGAGAGAGAGTCTGAAGCAGGCTCCAGGCTCTGAACTACCAGTACGAAGCCCGAATTGGGGCTCGAACTCACGAGCTGTGAGATCATGACCTGAGCCAAAGTCAGACGCTCAACCGACTGAGCCACCCAGGCACCCCTTGAGGGCTGTTATATAATATGAAATTTATAATTATAATTGTATGATATTTGTGCTTTACATAAGGCCTATAGTTATAATAAAACATAACAGATGAATCATAAAACAAAATCATAACTCATTATAATATTGTCTTGTGTTTGCATTGCACATTTTAACCTTTCAAAGCCCTTTACAACCATTATCCTGATTTGTTCCTACAATAATCACCAATGAGAGGAATCAGGATCCTTTCACTTTTCCTTATTGTTTTAAAAACAATTTAATGTTTATTTATTTTGGAGAGAGAGGGAGACAGAGAGACAGAGGGCGAGCAGGGGAGGGGCAGAGAGAGAGGGAGACACAGAATCTGAAGCAGGCTCCAGGCTCCGAGCTGTCGGCACAGAGCCCGATGTGGGGCTCAAACCCACAGCTCAGGAGGTGATGACATGAGCCAAAGTCGGACGCTCAACTGACTGATCCACAGAGGCACCCCTATTACCTTGACCTTCATAAGAAGTAAAAGAGAAAATCCCTTCAGAAGCAGACTAATAAATCCAAAATATCAGCTGCCTGGTCTTGTTTGGTATGGAGGCAAATAGGATAGTTTCCAGGGCATCACTGAATTTGCTAATGTGGATAACCATAGCAATAAGTCTATGTTCTATGCTCTCTTTAGGAAGGCGGGAATTCATAGAATATATTTTACGAATAATTCCACCTAAAATTATTTTTAAACTTCAGCTATCTGGAAATTTCACAATGTCACCACGCCGGGAAGGAGCGCATTGAATGTTGCTTGGAGGTTTAATATCTCGACATCAAAGTCTCTGAATTATTTTGTCTTTGAAAATCAAGTCTCCAAAGCTTCAAAAATTTCTATCTTTGTTAGAACTTTGGGAAAACGTTTAAGGGGCCCTTGTAATTAGATCTTTTTTTCCTTTCACAGAGACTCCTTTCTAATTCACAAGCATTGACCATGTAAATTCACGACAAGGCTAATACTCTTACGGTCATAAATGCAAAATGGTTTCGGCAGAACGGAGAGAGGTCACTACTCGATGCGTCACAACCTGTGGAATGTTCCGCCCCATATGTTTTGGATATCTTTTTCTGAGACTCCACTAGAAATTTATCAGTTGAAAGGAAGTTGATCATAACAGCAAGATGGCTAGCTGTATGCGCGAGGACGCGTGTGCTCAGAGCTGTCGGGGCTCACGATCTCGGCTGACCTCACGGAAATCAGAGATGCGTGAAGTCAAACCCTCTGTCCTGCCGCAGTTTGCTAAGGGGTCGTGTCCCTCCTCCTGTCGCTGTGCTCCTGGCTGCAGAGTGCACGATGCAGGTACCCCCTTAGTTCCTATTGCTCAAGATACGTCACCGTCTTCCGCCAGGAAACAAACACGCACATCTCCGAAGTTGTTTGAACCACCCGAGAAGGTCAAAGTTGGGATAATTACAGTCACCCGACCGATGTTCAGACGCTCACATTCCCAGATGAATCCATAACTAACTCTATGTGATGGCAGTTTCACATTATTCTTGCGTTTGCCAGCCTGCAATGTCATTCCAGATGGCAAACACAGAAATAGCATGAAAAATTTCCTCCTGAAATGCACTCTTTGAAAGTGTTCTGTTAGCCCGCTCACAGATCAAGATGTTCCAACATTTCAATCCTCATGAGCATAAGTGATATGCCCCCTCTCCTTAAAAAAAAAAAAAAAAAAAAGCCAGAGACTCAAATGCTTCATTACAGCAACTTGCTGGTTGTTATTAATGTCATTATTGGTGGTTCATGAAAGTTCTCTCTCCCACCCCTAAGGAAATCCCCCCTGCTTTATTCCTGGAAGCTGCATTCATCACGGTGGGAGGATCTCCAGAGCAATAGAAACGTAAAGGTGTCAGTTGTTAACACAAAAGTGAAAGTGCTTAAACTTGATTACCTTGTTTAATGAAGTGTCGCATTTATTTACAACATGACATGATGAATCGTGTTCCAGCTACCGTAAATCAGCTTATAAAAATGGACAAATGGTTCAATGGAGTGATGCATTTGCAAATTTGAAACGAGGAGATCTGAACCCATTCTGACATGTCCCACGTGAAAAAAACCCAAACAATGCCATTTTGAGATCGGCCCAGGAATTACACTTGATGAGTAGATTATTAAAACCTTTTCTGTTCTTCAACCGCAGAGGCCCTGCCTTCTATCTCGGCCTCAGTTTGCATCTCGCTGTGGCTGGGAACCTCCTTCTCTTCAACCTTCTCAACGTCTGCAGCTCCCAGCCCAGTCCTGTGGCTCCACGGCTCCCCCAGGCGAGGCGGAAAGTCACCGCGGTGTCTGACAGCTGGACAGGATTGGCAGGGGCCCCGGCTACTCTTGTTCAGCTTTTCTTTCCTTTCCTTTTCTTTTGTCACCTGCTGGATGGGAAACGAGGAGAAGCCCCTGGGATCACAGGGCAAATGCCCTCAGCTGCCTGGAGTGAATTCAAATCTGTATTCATCATGGGCTTCTCCAGGGAAGAAGCCAAGTCTCTGATGTGCAGAAAGAACAGCGTGCAGTTGGAGGCTGGGACTGGGGGGGGGGGGGGGGGGGGGGGCACCAGGGGTCCCCTTCTCCCTTCCCTCCCTGTGGGACAGACTCTGGGCCACAGCAGTGGTGCGGCAGGCGGAAGAGAGGCGGGGCTGGCTGGTGTGGACAGCCTTGTCCGTTACCAAATGCCGTGGTTCCTGAACCTCACTCTTTGAGGAGTGGGACTGGAGTGACAGAGGGAGAGCCTCTGACCTAAGCAGGTGGACGCATTCAAAGTGACAAGATACACTCCCAAGTTGACACTCAGTGAGTCACATGTTTGCAAAACAGGACGTCTGCTTGGGGATCCGTAAGGGAACGCGGCACAGAAGGGGAAGGAAGAACACTGGTAAAAATGTGTTTATTGGTTATTATTTGTCACAACCACCGGTGGGTGAGGAGCGATGGGTGCTTTTCAGAGTTTATTTCCCCGGGTAAACTAGACCTGACTCTGTCCGATGGAGGGAAATGGCTTGCCAGTTTGGGGTAGAAGTCTTGTTTTCATAATTCAGCCCTATCACTAATCGAGTGACCTGGACAAACGACCCGTTTTCTCATCTACAGATAAGGGACACTGACACCTGGCTTTCCAACATCGTAGTGACAGTTCATGGAGAAAAGGAACTCCCATAGGGCTGGGCACAGCCAGTCATTCGTTAAATGGGACTTTCTTCCCTCCCTCCCTCCCTCCTTCCTTCCTTCCCTCCTTCCTCCCTCCCACCCTCCCTCCTCCTTCCTCCCTCCCTCCTTCCCACCCTCCTTCCCTCCTTCTTTCTTGCCTTCCTTCCCCCCTCCCCTGTCTTTTTTCTCCCCTGTTGGAATCTACAAGTCTCCTTTTTGCCAGCATGTCACTTGAACACATCACGCAGACATACAGTCACACAACCCACATTTTTGTGCTCTCTGTATACAGAAAAGTTCTCTCCATGGATTCTAATTGGCTCCCTTTTAATGTATTTCGAGTGTGACTCATAGGGGAAAAAAAAGCAAGATGCACTTAAATTTAAGCCTCTAGGAAGATAGTTTACAGAGCTCTTGATTTCGGTTACAAAAGGTAAATACAAGCTTCAGATCCTGTCTTTCTGGATTTTCTCACCAGGCAAACAGATAAGCTAACCCTTGGGTCTTTGAGGACTTGGGGGGGGGGGGGGGAAGAAAAAGAAAGAAAGGGGGAATTTGAAGCCATTTTGGACTTTTAAACAGGAGCCACACCTCCATTTCAAGCAGGGAATTGGGTGAGAATCTGGTGGCGCGAATCCATGGGAAGAAGCAGCCAGAATGGGTTTTCAGGCTGAGAACCTAAGCGTCCTGGGTAGCTCGGTGATAACCCAACACCAAGAGGCCCCGTTTTGTTCCGGACGGGGGGGCCCTGGGCTGCCGAGCCGCGTGGCAGGGTGGGTGGGAGGCGGGGCAGGGTTTCCCGGGCGAGCAGCACCCACCGTGCCTCCCTCCCCCCACGCCGTCGTCCTCACTGGGGCACCAGGGCCCGGAAAAGGACCACGACCCCAAGCCCCGGAGGCTCCGATTCCACGGCGGGGCTGCCCTGTACCAACCAGAAGCCCGGCTGGTTCGTCTCCTCGGTAACTTGGAGGAAACCCCTGCTCAGATCTGTTGCCCCATCCAAAATCGAAGACGCTGTTCCCCGAATTCAGAAATCCGTCCCCGGTCTCAGGCCTCACACAGTTGACTTTGGCTGGAAGGAAATCAGTGGCACCGGAGCGCCAGGGTCCTGGGGACGCGCCGCCCGCCTTGCCCTCTGCTCCCGGCCGCCCCGCAGAACGGCCAGCGCCCCCTGGCGGCACTGACACGCAGGCCCGTGACGTGTGGCCTCCGCGGCCGTGGCCGTGGAGGGCGGAGGGTGGCCGGGACGCCCGGTGTGTGTGCGTGTGTGTGTGTGTGTGTGTGTGTGCGCGCGCGGAGCGCCAGGTGGGGGTGGGGGCAGGGAGGGACCCCGCGCGTGAACCTGAGCCTGCCCGCCACATCTGCGCGAGGAGCCCTGAGTGACAGGTGTAGACGGGTGCCACATCGGCGGCCAATATGTTATGAGACCATGGTAACAATCGCGCATCTCCAGGGAGCGGGGCTGCTTCCTTCTTCACTATCAGACATGAAAGAAGTAATTTCAGGGGCCAGAAAAGGATCTCTGATAAAAGAAAACATCCCAGCTTCCATGGCACTGGAGTTTGCCCCAGAGCAATAGCTTTGATATGTTGTTTCCCCCCCCCCCCAGTGTCTTTCTTTATGTTTACAATTAATCCATGATTATCTACAAAAAAATATTCTGGCCTATAGGGTGCTACTAGAAAAGAATTGGTTCCTTTCTTTAAAAAACATTCTGTTTTTTTTTTTTTTTTTATTGACTTGAATATCATCTATAATAACATTTACATAGTGGTTCACCGTTTGCAAAGAACTTTCACACACGGAACCTAATTTCGGTTCAGGTCCCTTAATCCTCGCACAAACATGTGAGGTATGAATTACAAGATTATCTCTGTTCTGTAATGAATAATATTAAGTTTCATTCAAAGGGACTGCCGAACATGGAATCATCCCCTGAAAATTTCTTGACACCCTTCTGGAGACATTCTCCGGCCGCACCACCTACCCGTGGAAACCGGTGAAGAAATGGCAGGCTGGTTAGAAGCCATTGAGCTGGGTGGCATTGTCTCTGGTTCTTCGACGAAGGGCTGTTCACAGAAACACGAACGAGGGTGATAGTGGCGGTGGAAATCAGAGCTCTCCGCTCGGGTTCCCTCCTTCCTGGTCTCCCTCTGATTGGAATATTCTCGGTCTCTAAAAATCCGTGGCACAGGGAGAACAAATTTGCAGAAGGGAGGCATCAGCTTTGGTCACAATCGCCCATTCCGTAGGTTTTGAAGGAGAAAGCATCGCAAAGGGTTAAATCTGCACAAGCCCGTTTGCGTACCCAGACCGCTCTTCTGTAAGCCTCGCTCGTTCGTGATTCCTTAAAATTAAAAGCTCGAGACCGTGGTAGCAAAGAAAGAAAGGCAGAGTCCTCGCCCAGGAGCACCTTGGGTTCGGGACATGCTCCATCAGTTGGTACCGAGACCACAGGGCGGCAGGTGCCTCTCGGTCCGGCCTGCTTCCTGGTCTCCGGGCGCCCCAGTACCTCTCCTCTGGCCCCAAACCCACGCAGGCCAGAGCGGCGGCCCGGGGAGGCGCTCTGACAGCCGGAGGGGGAACCCGTGCACCTGCTGACAGACCCCACGTCCATGGAAGAGGCAACCAGCTGGAGCGAAGGGGAGATAAGGTTATCTCAGGCACCTGGAACCCTGTCACGGCTGCACTGGGGCCGTGATGGAAGAGAAGGGCGGTTCTCATTTGGGGAAATGATGGTGGAATCCCATTCTCAGCTGTG
Organism: Lynx canadensis; assembly: GCF_007474595.2. Lineage (NCBI taxonomy): Eukaryota > Metazoa > Chordata > Mammalia > Carnivora > Felidae > Lynx > Lynx canadensis. Next base: position 3,342,890 of record NC_044314.2, on the reverse strand, counting down.
AAATAGGTGTGTGACCAGTTTCAAGTCCTGCGACTTTTTTGCTTCGACTCTGGTTGGATCAACGTTGGATTGGGGGAGCAGCACCTGATGAATGCGGGCAGATCTCACCGTGGTGCCTCCCTCTTTCCTCCCCGCGATCACTCAGGAGCAGAGCTTGGCTCTCCCGGGGCGTTAGACGCTGGGAGTACGAACCCCATAGGGCGTCCTTACAAGGCATGTGATGATGCGGTTAGTTAAGTGACCCCCGAGGAGTCCGCTTTCCTCCTAGGCTGAGCTGCTCTAGAGAGGAGGTCCTCGTCATTCTTCGAGTCTGGTCTAGAGAAACAGCAGTTGAGGTGGGAAGGGTGGCAGGGATGCCGTCTGGGAGGAGTCGGGGAGCAGGGCTCTGGCATGCTCTCTGCAGGACCAGCCCTGCGGGGACGGGCCTGCCCGGGACAACCCTCCGGGAGGACAGACACTTATCCTGAGATCCACTCCGGTGAGACCTCCCCTTTCAGCCTGCCCAGCGGTTCTAACTCGGGGCAGGGCCGGGGATGCCGATGCCCGCGGGAGACAAGAGGAGGCCTGGGATGGGGAGGGGCTGGGCCCCCTGTCAGGGGATGCCTCAGCAGAGCCCCTCCCAGAGATGCCTGGAACTGTCCCCTTGCTGGCCTCAAGGGAGGGGCATGGGCACCTGTGCAGGTGCCCCCAGCTTTCGGCTCCGGATCTCCCTTGGCATAGGCCCGGCTTCCTTCACTCCCGTCTGCCCGACTTGCCTCCCTCACCGGCCTCCCTGCTCCCTCCCGTCCTTCCTCACTATCACATCCTCCCGGGGGACTGTCACCATGATCCTTCCGTTTCATTTTCAGCCAACTTTCACTTAACCTCCTGGCTCCCGGGACAAGAAAGTGTTTACGGGGCACCTGGGTGGCTCAGTCGGTTGGGCATCTGACCGGCTCAGGTCATGGCCTCTCGAGTCTGTGACTTCGAGCCCCGCGTTGGGCTCTGTGCTGACAGCGCGGAGCCTGCTTGGGATCCTCTCTCTCCCTCCCTCCCTCTGCCCCTCTCCTGTTTCCTCTCTCTCTCAAAATAGATAAATAAATATTTACAAAACAATACTGTTTTTTTATCTGTGCCGCTTGGAAAACATTGTCCAAGGGCGTCAGCACGGGTGGGGGTGGAGGGCCGTCTGCGTGGGAGCAGCTAGCTCCAGAGAGAGCCTCCCGTGTGACCCCGGACCGGCGACCTCACTGGGTCCCAGGGTCTCCACTTGCAAGGTGGGGGCAACAGCGGTGCCCGCCTCGTAGGGCTGACGGGCTGCTCGATTCCAGACCCGCGTAGACACCCACAGCAGGGCAGGTGCCTGGTCGGTGCTGCAGGCGTGCTCCCCTTACTTGGGGGGGGGTCCACCCTCCGGCTTGCACGGCGCCGAGGGAGATCTGAGATCCAAATGGCCGCGGACCTGGCCAGGGGGACCAGGCTCAGGCCCCGATGAGGAGGGAGCCCACCCGAGTGACCCAAGCCAGAGTCTGTAGGACGGATCGCGCGGGTTGTGTTGAGTGGACCGTGTATATTGCCCCAAAAGCGCGATCACCTCCAAGGCAGCGCACTATATTTAAGGGGAACATTCATAGTGTCTAAAGGACGTGCCCTTCATAGTTTTGGATCTTTGTGACTTGACATCACTCTCCCTTCAGGCTGAGTAATCTGGCAAACACCCAGTTTTGCACCCCTTGTTGCTTTTATTTAATTAAAAGAAACCACAAAGTGAAAGTGATCCTTCCTTCCTTTCTTTTCTTTTCTTTTCTTTTCTTTTCTCTTCTCTTCTCTTCTTTTCTTTTCTTTTCTTTTCCTTTCTTTTCTTTTCTTTTTTTCTTGTTTCCTCCTGTTGGAAACTTCCTCTCACCAGGATCCACTTGGGAAATTTCCATTCCAGGAATTTTTTATGAAGTTGCAAGAGACAAATTGGGTGACTTGAATAAGTTACCATTGTATCTGCTGCTTTGAAGATCACAATACACAGGGTGAGTATTGCATGCTACTTGCCCTGTTCGGGAGGAGAAACTTCATTAGCTGAGACGTGGTGAAACATTTACAGACGCCCAGTCGAGAGGCCATTCTAGACGCACAGGCCGTGTGGCAGGAAACACTTGGCTGACGCCCCGTTCGTCTGCGCGGTGACACCAGACCCTATGATGTGAACAGGAAAACGGGGCCCTACGTTAGAAGACCAGATAGCACGACCTGCTGTACAGTTTGCAAACTTAGGCTTTTTCCCGAGTAGTTCAGTTAGACGCCAACAGGACATATTGAACAGATTTTCAAGTTTGAAAAAACTGCATCCCTTCCTGTTTGCAAAGCTGGCCACGCTGACCATTACTGATGACTGGGGAGGCCTTCTTCTTCCCGAGAACAAGGCATTAATTCAGCATCTTGGTAAATCTTCCTTTCGCCCATCTGTGCCTCCTTTCTGGTTTACAGCTGCTGTACTCATGCTCTTTGGGGGAGACCGGGGCCTTGCCTCGTTTAAGGGAGATTATTCTGGAGGAACGCGTTTCCCTCTGGGCTGTACCAACGGAACAAGGTTCCCTCCCTACACCAAGATCAATTACAAGCCCTGACCTGGCAAGTCGCCTCCTTTGATGCAGTTGTCCCACCATGGCCAGCAGCTCGGGAATGGATGGCAGTCAAGGACTCACAGACCCATGGAACTGACCCCCCTCCCCTCTCCATCTAGCAGCATGGAGGTGACTTTGGTGCAGAGACATCAGCCATCCTGTTACCAGCATGGGACGGTGAGCCTTGTGGGAGCCCAGCCTGAGGTTTCTGTGCCAACTACGGAAGCCGCCGGGGGAAGCGGGCTTCAACATCCCCGCTAACTGCCTCTCGGAACCTCCATGTTGCCAAAAAGCTACAACAGTGGAGGGGCCGTGAGAGGAAGAGAAGCACCAGGGGCTGGAAGACCGGGCCTGTTGAGCTCACGCAAACGAGAAGGGGACCCAGGAAGACTGCCATGTGCCACCCCAAAAGAGCAGTGATACCTGCAGGGATGTGGGGCAGAAGATGAAATGACTACGGCGCGCAAACGTGCCGCGGACCGGACATCCACGTCTGTTGACCTGCGTCGTCAACGGGCCTCCCTTTCTCTTCTCTGGGGACCGTTGGCGTCCGGGTGCTTCCCTCATGGAGAACGCACCTTCTGTTCCCACTCTGGCTGTTGGACGGGGTGCCTGCTCTTTCCCGGGGCCACTTAGCCGAGCACGTCCAGGCAATAGAAGAACCAGGGCAAAAGCTGGAGCAATTATCTTCCAACCCGTGGGACAAGGTGAGGGGTTCCCTCCCCCCCATCTGTTAGCTGTAGCCCCCTTAGCTCTTCTCACTCCCTTTCTCCCCATCTTGCCCGCCTATGACTGGGGCCACGGCTCGTTCTGTTTCGCGTCCCTCCCTCCCTCCCTCTGCTCAGCATCAACACGCCCCCCGTCCAGTTTTATGTTACTGTCTTCCAACTAACCAGGCAGCGATGCTTTTAAAGATGGGCTGATTTATGGAAAGAAATAAAAACAATCCGAGGGATAATAACAAACAGATTGGAGAGATGGGGGAATTATTAAGGACCAAAGCCCAGGCAGGGTCGTGTGCCATTACACACGGATCGCCCCTCCGCCTGGAAGTCTCCGTGCAAATGTTGGGCGCTTTTCCGCTCTCCACCCCCACCCCCGCACCCCTCCTCTTTTTATCTTCTCAAAAGAAAAATAGGAAGAAAATAATCCACAAAACAGAGCTTTCGTGGCGATGTTTGTTCATGTTTTCGAGAGAGAAAAAAAACCCAGGGCATTGTGTGGAAGAGGCTTCTCTGTGGCGAATCGACAAGGGTTTATTATTCTGAGCTGCATCAATCAAATGTGGCCCTATGAACAGAGAGTAATGTTGGCAAATCATCCTGGGGGCTTTTCTTCTGTGTGTGAGTGGTATCCATCTGTCAGCTGTCAATGCCAGTGAGAGATATACGGGGCTGTCACTTCTCGTCAACCAGCATTTGTGAAGTCTTTCGCAGCTGCTAAACAGCACATCCTGTCCTCAGTGAAGGCCGGCGAGGGCTCAGAGACCGTCGTGCTGGCCGGGCTGAGGGGGAGACAGAGATGTTTGGGCTGCCCTGGGGTAACCGTGTCGACTCGTCAAAGACACGAGTACAAGCCTCATTTGTTTCCTTAAAGGAAAGAAGAAAAAAAAAAAGAGGAATTGGAAAAAAAAATTGAAAAACCTCTCAAAGGTAATGGAAGTCGACTTTGTCTGCAGAGGGGTCCTGTGCAGTCTGGGGGCCTGTGAAACCCATAAGAGCAAACAAAATTTACATCCCCGTAAATGAATATGTTCGAGGTAGAGATTGGGATACATATTTTTTAAATCAGCAGAATAAAAAGAGGGCATAAGTTTTTTATGGCCTCCCCTAAATAAATTATATTACTACAAAGATGATGCATATGCATAAAAGTTTGCATAATGGAATATGTGCTTACTATGTGTTTGTAATGTGAAAATGAACATCGTGAGCCCTGGCATGGCCGTACTATACTAATGCAGATGTTAAAAACCGGGTTAATTTTTATATGGAAACACTCTATTAATCATGACTCTGGTACTCCAGTGGACATTTCAATATGTTTATTTATAGGGTGACTTCCACTTAATTGAATTATTTTAAAGTAAGCATGGTTTTGGTTTTGTGGTCTTCTGTCTGCAGGAAGTTCTTTGTACAACACCTACCTCAGCAAAACGGCCTCGACTCGCCATTAATTCACTCACTGGTACACAACAAGAAATAAAATGGGGAATTTCAAAGCACTCTTTTGTTGGCGTCTTATTTTAAGGCCCTGCAAAATTTGATTATGTTTTAGTTTTCCTGTGGGTTTGACACAGCTCTCGTTCAGAAAGAAGTCAGATATTTTGGGCTTCCGTACATCATAGATTCTGATTTTATTTTTTTAATTTTATTTATTTTATTTATTTTTACGTTTATTTATTATTGAGAGACAGAGAGACACAGAACATGAGCAGGGGAGGGGCCGAGAGATGGAGAGACACAGAATCTGAAGCAGGCTTCAGGCTCCGAGCTGTCAGCACAGAGCCCGACGCGGGGCTCGAACCCACGAACTGCGAGGTCACGACCTGAGCTGAAGTTGGACGCTTAACCGACTGAGCCACCCAGGCGCCCCCCCACTTTTTTGTTTTTTTAATTTCATAGATTCTGATTTTAAAGCAGAGAGGGGTAAGGGATTTCTTGGGGAAATGAAGGAGTCTGCTAACAGAGGAGTCTGCAATTGTGAAAAGAGGAAACGAGACAGAGTTCAGTGGCCAGAGACTGCGTAAAAGGGGAGACGTTAAGGCTGCAGCCAGTGAACTCAGAATCATCAGGCACATTGGCTAACGTATCTTGGGGTGAAAGCCTGGGATGTAAAACTTATACTTCTGTGATATAAACACGCAGTCTCTATGTACCCACCAGTGAGGATGTGACTCAGATTGAAGAGGAGAATTGATGGATCGTGCCTACTAAGGCCTTGGGTCTGATTCCAGGGCACCCGGGAAGATAAATTTGAGCCCACAGTTTCAGTATTCAAAGAAACTATAATGGGGATGTGAAGACCATTTAAATAATAAAAGTTGAATAAACCAAGTACTTACAGAAGTGTTTGCATACAATTGAAGAGAGCCAGGGGAGCCTGGGGGGCTCAGTTGGTTGAGCATCTGACTCTCAATTTTGGCTCAGGTCATCAAGTCCTTTTTGCCAAATAAAGTCCTACTTGCAACCTTGCGGATTCAGAGGATTCGGACATGGCAGTCTTTGGTTGGAAGCTAAGGGGTGGGAAGAAAAGTACCGAAAACACTGGGGTCAAATTATGGGGATTGTTGGATTCCAGGCACAGAATATGGAGACTTTCGAGAGGCAGGTAGTTTTGTTTGAGAAATTTTTTCTAATAAAGACAACGGTGCAGGGATAGAAAGACAAATGAGTTCTCTGACATCAGAGATGTAGAAGCAAATATGGGTGACAAGCCCGGATAGAATTTTAAGATTCTCCCAGTTGTGTGATTCTAAAGTACTTTTGTTGTCACAAAATCGAGACACCTTCAAGAGTAGGCTTAATTCAGAAGTATACATTTGCAGGACCAAGAGAGGTCTACTGGTCTCTCTTTATGTTCACGTCATTAGAATGATAAAACAGATCGTGAACAGTAACATTGCACGGTATTCCTATTGTCAGAGAAGGAAAAGCAAGGATGTTTTGTTAGATTTAGAAGTGTCTGAGCAAACTTTGAAGAGGTGTGACAGCTGTTTGCTCTCAGGTTAAGTGAATCTCAAACAACACGTGGTACAACAGAAACGGGCCAGGGTCTCATCGACCATTTTGACCTTTTGGTATTTGGTTGTTACTCGATCATTTTTCAAACACAAATGACTCGAGAAAGAAAATTCAAAGGGGTGAATAAGGGGACCTGAATCTCGCACACACACACCGCACACGTATTGGTAGGCACTCCCACACAGAGCCGTAAACAAAAGCAGTCTGGGCTACAGGCATACGTGGGACGTGTGTTCTGCGAGAATACGTCCTTCGATGACCCTCGGAGGATATACTAGTGAGTGGCCTCAGTTCACGAAGGAAAATTGACGGGATTACAACAGATTGCCTTGTAAAAGTTATTCTTTCCTGGGGGGCATAGAAGAAATGGCTTCTGTGGAGGTGGAGAGCGGTAGGGAGGGGGGCCGATGCCGGTTATCATGATTAAGAAGCCCAGGAGGCAAGGGGATCTTTATAAACTTAGTTATTCTCAAGGATAGAAAGCACAAGCCCAAGCAAATTGGATCTAGAGAAGCCTGTTTTCCACCAGGTACCGAAGAGGGTATTCTTCGGCCCAGAGAAACAAAGAATGACACCTTCTGTCATACTATTTTGAAGCCATCAGATCATATAGTGTTTAAACAACTCGTTGCCATTAACATTTTTCTTTCTCTTCCTCTCTCCCTCCCTCCTTCCTCTCACCCTACCCTTTATATTGCAGCTTTGTGGAAACAGACAGGCCCCTTAAATCCTATCTCTCCTTGTGTCTCTGTGGGTCATACATCCAGCTTGCTCAGATTCAAAAAGAATGCAATAAATGGTAAGAGGTGGGTCTAGAAACGGATGATAGTTATCAGGCAGCTCCCACTGACAGGCGACTGTGTTTTTAGAAGTGTTGACTTTTGTGTCATACGTGTGCACACGATGGACCTAGATTGATGGGCATCTGGACGTTGTTAAAATACATCGTGGGGAGAATATCAAGTCCTCACTGCCTTTGACTTACGATAAACCGGAGTTTGTATGTTAGCAGAACACATATAACTGGATATTCTTTGAATCTTATGCATGAGGGGTGGATAGTCAGCAAGTTGCAAATCTTTGGCAGAAGAAGTCATAAACTATGGTGAGATGCAAGTTTGGGTTGAAAAGAAAAAAGCAGCAAAATATGTTTTGTGTATTGACATTTTTATTAGAAAAATATAACTAAAAGAACAAAATTGACAGGGATAAAATTTTCCAACCAGCAGTGGTACAATTACTGCTTGGAGATCTTGTCAAACATCAGGAGACCATTAAGGAGCAGTCCTACTCATTACACACCAAGGAAAACAAATCCACAAAAAAATACCTTGTCAGGGTAAATTCCTTTCTGCTCCAGATACCAAGCATCTAACAATTTTCTCCCCAGGAGAGGTAATGAAGTGAATGCATTAGAATAGCAATAATAATAATTCCTATGGTTGTAAATTATTTAAGTTTTATCCAAATTTTCCAATTCCCAGTTAGGCTAGGGGAGCCACAAGAAATCCTAAGAGAAGATCAGAAAGGCCCTGGTCAGGATCATCCACACGTCGCTGACTTTTATGCTTTTCTTCTCCATGGAAATGCTTCTTTGGGAAGGGTAGTGTAGAAAAGGATTTTCTCAATTATCTTTGCCCATATCCTCTTCTGTGGCTTACCTAAGTCCACCCTCTCCCCATCATGGTGTGTGTGTGTGTGCGTGCGCGCGCGCGTGCAACACAGATGAGGATGGAAACTGTTTTGGCTATGACCCGATGTTCTCAGGGATCGTCAACACCTGACCACTGAAACCAAGGATCCGGAGACAGAAACCAAGTCTGGTAGGGATCAGGACTCCAGTGGCATCGCATCGCACTTCAGATAAGATCCCGTCGCCTAAGCTTGGGTTAGCAACCTGTCCATGTGCTTACCCTGCTTACCTCCCCTACCTCATCTTCTCTTCCAACATCAGCCTTGTGATCTGTTTCTAGAACATATCAAATGTGTGCCCACCAAGGGCCCTCACTCTGGCAGGGTCAGTCTTCCTGGACCACGGGTAGTTCCTTCTTGCCTTTCACATCTCAACTGTCAATTGAGCTTCATATAGCTTTACACCTTCCACCATTCATATCTTGGATGACATTCATAATGTCATCTCCATGATATGGCTCCCACATCTGTGAATCTGATAGAGTCACAGGGACTGGTTTTAACTTCCCACCTGGAACAATAAATAATGCATTAAGTTAAAGAATAGAATTAAGTATATATTTAAGTATTTTTAAAGAAACTGGACATCAGGCAATGAAAGAGGAAGATTTTTGAGAGACAGGAAATAAGTGAACCTCAACTTCTGTTCTGTATTCTCTCCTGTCTAGAAAGAGTTTCAAGATCATTGTGCAGAGAGCAGGAATCCAGAAAGAGCCTGACAGATGCCCCAAGTAGAGGAGAGAAGATGAAATCCAGGGGAGAATAAGGCAGTCAGACTCACAGAACAAAGTTTCAGAGAAGAGAACTTCACAGAGAGAACCAGAAGGTTGCTCCCCTGCCGTATTTATCAAAGTACTCATCAGCACATGTATGTGAAGAAACTAATTCAGCTTGAGAGGTAAATCATCGAAAACTATTAGAGAGATGGATAAACTGGATCTCACCAAAGATTCAAAAGTTTTGAGCTTCAGATGATACCATCAAGACAATGAAGGCAAGGAATAGACTGAGAGAAAATACTTGCAAAACATATCTGACAACAGGCCTGTGTCCAAACTACACACATATACACTTACCCACACACACACACAAACAACAAACACTCCTCGGGGCACCTGTGTAGCTCAGTCGGTTGAGCGTCCGCCTTCGGCTCAGGTCATGATCTCACAACTTGTGGGTTCGAGCCCCGCGTCAGGCTCTGTGCTGATGACTCTGTGCTGAAGCCTGCCTCGGATTCTGTGTCTCCCTCTCTCTGCCCCTCCCCTGCTCATGTTCTGTCTTTCTCTGTCTCTCAAAAATGAACAAACATTTTTTAAAAATTAAAAAAAAACCTTTTCAGGGCGCCTGGGTGGCGCAGTCGGTTGAGCGTCCGACTTCAGCCAGGTCACGATCTCGCGGTCCGTGAGTTCGAGCCCCGCGTCGGGCTCTGGGCTGATGGCTCGGAGCCTGGAGCCTGTTTCCGATTCTGTGTCTCCCTCTCTCTCTGCCCCTCCCCCGTTCATGCTCTGTCTCTCTCTGTCCCAAAAATAAATAAAAAACGTTGAAAAAAAAAAAAACCCTTTTCAATAATATGAAGACAACTCAATAAAAAAATGTGGGCACACTATTTCTATAGACATTTCACCAAAGAAGATGTATGAATGGCTAATAAGCACAAGAGCAACATTGCATTAGGGAAATGCAAATTAAAGATGCAATACAATACCATTTCACACCCACTAGAATGAATACAGTGAAGAGAACATACAATGAAAAATATTGGCAAGGATGTGGATAAACAGGAACATTTATATATTACTTGTGAGAATTGCAGCCACCCTGGAAAACCATTTGGCAATTCCTTCAAAAGTTAAATATAAATCTGGGCTATGACTCAGCAATTCCATTCTTAAGTATCTTCTCAAGAGATGTGAAAATACACATCTACACAAAGGCTTACACATGAGTGTTCTTAGCAGCTGTCTATAGGAAAATAGATTAATAGTTGTCTGGGGCAGGGAACAAGGATTAACAGCAAACAGGCATGAAGAATATTATTAGTATGATGAAAATATTCTAAAACTGACTTGTGGTGATGGTTTCACAACTTGGTAAATTAACTAAAAATCATTGAGTTGTACACTTGACATGGGTAAACTATATAATATGTTAAAAATATATATTAGTGGGAACAGTACCATTATTCACACAGGGCCAAGTATAGTGCCTTTTCCCACCCATAAGCCTGAACTATCTCGTAAATCATGGAGCACTGGATAGACTACTTAGAATAGTCTTTCCCCAGAAACTGGGAATAATAGGCCTGTGTTAAGCACTTCTCTGATACCACCTAACAAATATTAAAAGTAAGACCTGAAAGGAAGAAGCTATTTGCATGTATCTTGATGAACTGCACCTCAGAACAAAGGCCAAATATATTTTTAGGAATAGAAAAATATACAGTGCCAAATTAGGTGAAATTCAATGTCTGGCTGGCATCCAATCAAAGATGAACAGGCATACAAAGAAAGAAGCAGGAAAATACAAATTATAGTAAGATTTTTTTTTAAAAATCAATAAATCGAAACTTATCCAGAACATTAGATCCAGACATGTTAGAATTGGCAAAGATGTTAAACAGCTATGATAACTTTATTCTGAATGTTTAAAAAAGTTAAGCAAAAAACACGGATGATATAAAAAATGATCCAAATCTAATTCTGAGAGATGAAAACTACAATGGATGAGCTGAAAATACAGCAGACGAGATCAATGGTAGATTAGCCATTGTGGAAGAAAAGATCCTTGAATGTGAAGATATAGTAATAAAACTATGAAAATGAAACACATGAGGGAAAAAAATTAAAGTGAAACTGTGGACATTGAACTGTGGAACAAATTTTTTTTTAACATTTTTTTTAATTTAGTTTTGAGAGACAGAAACAGACAACAAGTGGGGGAGGACAGAGAGAGAAGGAGACACAGAATCTGAAGGGGGCTCCAGGCTCTGAACTGTCAGCACAGAGCCTGACGCAGGGCTTAAACCCATCAACCCTGAGATCACGACCTGAGCCCAAGTGAGACACTTAACTGACTGAGCTACCCAGGAGCCCCTGGAACAACCTTAATGGCTGAAAATATTCCAAATTTGATTTAAAAGAAAAAAAACTACAAATCCACAAATTCATGAAGCTCAAAGAATCCCAGGTGTAAGAAACATGAAGAAAACTACACCAAGGTGCATCATAATAAAATTAGTCAAACCAGTTCTAAAAAGAGAATTCTATAAGCACCCAAAAGGAAAGGACATGTTAATTACAGAGGAACAAAAATAAGGACTCCACCAAAATTCTGGTCAGAGTCAATGCAAATTAGAAGTGAAACAGCATCCTTGAAGTATTGAAACAAAAACAAGACTATCAATCAAGATTTCTATAGCCAGTAAAAATATCCTTCAAAAAAATAGGAAAAAGGAAACAAAGAACAGATGGAACAAAATGAAAAAAAATAATTGTAAGGTGATGGACTTAAGCTTAGCCATTTCTATAATAACACTAAATGTAAATGGTACAAATATTTTTTTAAAAGGCAGATATTATCAGATTGAATTAAACTGCAAGATCCAACTACACACTGCTTACAGAAATGTACTTTTAAAAAACACAAATAAGTTAAAAGAGTGGGGAAAAAAGATCTACCAAAAGTACAAAATATGGAGGAGCTTTATAATCAGAAGAAGTAAATATAAGCACAAAGAATATTACCCACCATAAAGGTTATTTTGTAATTATAAAGAATTCACTTTATCCAAAGGACAAACCATACTAAGCCATACTAGACTATGGTACAATAATACTATTTTTATGTAATAACAAAACTTTAAATACATGAAGCAAAAACTGATAGAAATAGAAAGGGAAATACACAATATACAATCATAATCAGACATTTTAATACCCCTCTGTCAATAACAGAACAATGAGACTAAAAATCCGTAAGGATATAGAAGATTGAACAACACTGTCAATTACGTTAATTCAACTACTCAATATCCCACTCATCAACAACAGAATACACATTAAATTTTTTTTCACACAGAATATTTACCGAGGTAGACCAATTTATGGTCCATAAAACCATAAAATAAATCTCAATATCTACACGAATTCAAGTTATACCAAGTATGTTCTCTGACCAAATGGAATTAAATGAAAAATCAATAAGAAAATAGTTCTACAAAGTCCCCAAATATTAATAAAGCAAATAACACATTCCTAAGCAATATATGAGTTAAATAAGAGGTAAAAATGGAAACTGGAAAGTAGTTTGCATGAAACAAAAATGAGACTGCATGGTGAAATTAAACATCACCTCCTAATCACTTAATCTAAAGTAGCTACTCATTCTCTGTAACATCAGATAATTTTCATTCTCTGTATCCAATCTCCTTATGTCTGATATTTTGGTATTTATTTAATACTTTTACTTGATCGTTATATACCTTCCACCTTTAGAATCTAAGCTCCATGAGAGTAGAACATTTTCTGTCTTGTTCATCACTTTAGTCTCAGGATCGTATCTACTACCTTGTGGAGTTCAGTATAAATATCTGCTGAGTAAACAAATGAATAGATGGATAGATGAATGGTTGAATACAAACAAGGCACCAGGAAAGGTAAAATTAAGGCCTGGGAGCAAGAAATAAAAAGGACAACTTTGTTATGAACCAAATGAAAGATAGGGTAGGATATTGCCCAATGAGCAGAGAGCTGGAGGGAGAGACCTCCAGGAAGTTCACGTAGCAAACAGATCTCCTGAGCTGTCTGACCATTCTCACAGCTGCTTTTATATTGCTTTGGCAAAGAGAACTTAAGTGTTGTTTTCCTAAAGTAACACACTCTAAGGACAACTGGGATTGAGAACCACCAACCGCAGAGTCACTGTGGAACTGCTTCCGCATTGCGGGGAAGCCTCCTAGCCTCTTTTGCACCTGGCACCTACCTTTTCTTTGCTTCTATGGAGCAATGATTTCATTGCACTTTAGTTTCACTGACTAGGGTCTTGGAAATTCTTATCTGCATGGCATGCAGGTGCCGTGGTGATTAACACAGCATGGATAAAATTTAAATGTTGCAAACCAAATTTACTCATTAAGCCATGAGTAAATTTCTCAAGGGTTTGTATAAGTCTCATAAACAAGTAGTAGGGGAACAAAGGGCTGAGAGTAGTATGTTTACGTTAACCTCACACAAATCTCGATTCAAACTGGGTACAGGCACGATGGTCCAAAAAGACTTACTGTCAGTTCAAAATGCCCTTGACAATCTTCTGAAAGAACCACTGAGACTCTCAAACAGGAGCGAACACACATACACATGTGTGTGTGTTTGTAGACCTATAGATACGCATATACACAGTGCATAATTACTATGCAAAACAATTATGTTCTATAAAGTCACTGACAACACTGAATTACTGAATACTGAACCCAATGCTCCAAGGGAAAAATATTTGTTTTATTTACATCTATTTAATATATAATATACATTTTATGTACCTATAATATAATATCCCATAATCTTATATGGAGAGTATACGCATATAATCTTTATTTCTAAGAATTCTAACATTTCTCTTGTCTAACATCCAGTATCTCTTCCCAGAGCTGTTCCATTTCTTCTTTCTAGTCTTCCTTTCTAGAGGCAATTACAGTTACAATTTTTTTTTAAAACATTGTGAAATATTTCTACACAATTTTCACTTTATGTGAAAAATAATCATTTTCTAATCAATGACACTGACTTTACTTTCGTGATATTTATCTAATGCTAAATATTTTTTAACCATTCTTTTTCTTGGCTTTGTATGAGTGCTATGGCCGCCCAACTTTTAGTATTCATCATGGAAAAACCCTGGATTTTCCTTAAGCAGTTACGTGTAGGGGACTCCTCTGTGTGGAAAGCACAGGGGACCAGCCCGGATGGGTCCCTGCAGGGCAGCCCTCCAAGATTCATACCCCACAGCAGCCCCTGGCTTCCTCTGCCCCAGTGCCATGCCTGTTCCTACAAGCAGTGCTCCACTATCTCTGCTTCTCTGAGTCCAGACACCCTTTGTTACCAACAAGGCACATGGGATGCTTTCAGCTTCAAGGTGAACTCTTCACCTTCAAGAAAGGTCCCTCTGCTGACGTTTCCTGAGACCTGCCTCCCAGGCCTCCTGTCCGGTCTCCACCGCCACGGGCCCTTCTGTCTCTCCTCTTCTCACTCAGCTGTTTCTGATAGACCTTTCACAGAAATCAGAGATGACATCATACTTGTCTCCTTGTTCACTGAAAACGGAGTTTGTGCAATTTGTCTTTTCTTTTCTTTTCTTTTTTTTTTTTCTGTCCTTTTTCTTCCTTTAGTGTGATTTGTAGGAAAATGCAGCCGTGATCACGTACTTGCTACTTTGAATAATTATGTGAAAAAGTTTGTGTCCACAGATTCACCCCAGGCCTTGGGCCTCTGCAACTTACATTTTAGAGCTGGACTTTATTTTTTTTGAAGGTCACCGTAGTTAAGTCTTGGAATTCTTCTTCTCATCACGAGTCTGCCGCTGGTGGGCCTCAGGGTTAATTGCAATCCTCTTTTTCTTCCTTTGTTCCTGGATACCTTCTGGGTCTGCTTCTTGAAGAATGGCTAGATTTGTGTCCTCATGACATCACCCAGAAGTTTCTCACGGCTACATTGGTTCTCTGCTGGGCTAAGGAGGGCTCTGTCTTCCTGGTTCTAATACACTTCCTACTGCTTTCTTTTTCAAGATATAGGCAGTAGTGTAATCAGAATAATGGTCCCCACGGATGTCCACATCCTAATCCTTGAAATCTGTGAGTATGTTCCCTTGAACAGCAAAATAATTTCGCAGATGTGGTTAAATTAGGCGTCTTGTGATGGAGAAATTATCTGGATTATCTGGGCAGGTCCAATGTAATCACAAGGGTCCTTATAAAAGGGAGGTGGTAAATCAGATTGCGAGGAAGGGGGAGAGGAATGTGAAGGTGTTGCTCGGCTGGCTTTGATGATGGAGGAAGGGGGCATGAGCCAAGGAATGCAGAGGGCTTCTAGAAGGTGAAAAAGGCAAGAAACAGATTCTTCCCTGGAGCCTCCAGAAGGAACAAAGCCTTGCCAACACCTAGTGTTTAGCCCAGTGAGAGTTCTGGCCCGCAGAACCTTAAGTTAATAGATATGTGTTGTGCAAACCAGTAAACGTGTGGCTAATTTGTTATGGCTGCAGCTGGAAACACAGACAAGCCATGTCCTGTCTTTGTGGAATGTAGCACAGTGGCGATCAGCCCTCTAGGTTATCAAAATCTTTTTGCTTTCCTAAATTCTTCTCTCCTCTTGTATTATTTCATGTAACCCTTTTCACTCCCACCACAGCTAGAAGAACTCTCCTGAAGATTTCAATAAAATTGTGAATATTTACAACCAGACCAAAAAAAAAAAAAGGGTTATATTGACAAATATATATTTTATTTAAAAAATAATCTTATGCTTCTTCACCAAGCCATTTTCCTTATTCGGGATAAATATTCATGGTTCTTTTATCCATTCGTCATATGACAGTTTTCAGATGCTTTGTCAGTATCTTCTCGAAGTTTTTTAGCTTGTCGATGTCCCACTTGCGGTGTGGTCATGAGAACTAGACAGCAAAATATGACCTCCTTAGGTAGTAATAGTAATTATAATAGCTATATGACTTCTGAGTGTTTGCTCTGTGTGAGAAATTGTCCTAAGTTGTTCATTAGACAGATACACTGTTTTTAAAAATTTTTTTTTTCAACATTTATTTATTTTTGGGACAGAGAGAGACAGAGCATGAACGGGGGAGGGGCAGAGAGAGAGGGAGACACAGAATCGGAAGCAAGCTCCAGGCTCTGAGCCATCAGCCCAGAGCCCGACGCGGGGCTCGAACTCACGGACCGCGAGATCGTGACCTGGCTGAAGTCGGACGCTTAGCCGACTGCGCCACCCAGGCGCCCCAGATACACTGTTTTTAATGTCTCAGTGATCCGATAAGTATTGTCTTTAGCCTTATTCCAAAGACCTGGAAACAGAGGCACAGAGCATCAGGTAATCTGCTTATATGACTGGAAGGTGGAACTTAAGTACAGATGGGTTTGCCCTAGAAATTATGTTCTTAAGAGCCCTTCTAGGACTACGTGCTGCCCCACTTTGGTTCTATTTAAACTAATATTGATAAAATATTTCATGAAAAACACCTCTGTCTTGCAAAAGACAGGACAAAAGAAGCAAAAGGCAAATGGAGCCAAATGGAAAGTGACAAATGAGAGAAGGAAGTTTTAAAGGAAATTTAATGAAGGGCCACAGAGAGAAAGGAAGAGATATTGTATCAATGAAAATATAGACAAGATGCTCTAAAAGGAGGATAGTTAGTGGACATGAGCTCTTACGAATAAAAAAATTAATAACTGAAATAAAAATTAAGTTGGAAGGTTGAAAGATAAATCAAGGATATCTCCCTAGAAGTAGAACAAAAACACAGAGATGGACAATAAGAGAAATAGAGGAGAATTAATCCACAAGGACTAATATCTACCTAACAGGACTTTAAAAAAATTCAGCACTGAAGAACATGAAAATTCAGATTAATGGGTTCCATGAATACAAAGCACAATGTTGGAATAAAGAAGAAAACAGCAGGCATGAAGAGAAATTCCTAAATGCTTTTAAAAAGACACGGACAGACCAAACCTGCCAACATGGCAAGTGATAAGAGTCAAAGAAGCATCCTACTCCTCAACTTGAATATCTGTACCTGGTCAAAAGAATTATTTAATTAAAGAATAAAATAAAGACATTTTCAGACATGTGCAGCCTTATAAAATGTGCTTCCTATGTATTTGTTTTCAGGAAGCTATAGGAAAAAGTGTTCTGCCCAAACAGTGGGATAAACCAAGAAGGAGAATGGCATGGGAACCAGAACAGCAAAGGAATTAATAAAATAACTAGAAAATCCAGTCCCAAGATAAAAGGTGCACAACCAAGCCTAGAAAACATAGTCCAGACAGGAGAGGGGGGTGGACGGCTCAAGGTGGGTTGTCAAAGATAGATCCAGAGGGGCAGAAGTTCTGGCAAAAGAACACTGAGAGTTTGGAAAGAAAATTACGTCAAGAATTTTTAAGCAGCGATTCACAAAGAAGCTAAGCAAATGAGAAAAAAGAAACAACGGTCAGCTCCAAGGAAAAACTCAAAGTTGCAGGAGACACATAGTGCAAGTATAGCACCCCCCTAGGCTCAGCAATAAATAGTATTTTCATAGTTGTGGTAATGAAAGTTCAGACAGGCTTCCGGATTTAAACATAAAATTAGGATAGAATTCTATTGGGGCATATAGAGGAGAAGAAAGTTTTTAAGTTTGAGTACCTTCATTTTCCATAATAGAAAGTCAACAAAGTACAAAATTTATGCAGTGCACCGCATTATCTAAGAAGCGTGGAGGTAACTGTCAGAGGAAAACGATCAAAGGCGTTGAGAGTAGATACGCCTGAAGAGTGGGAAGAGACAAGATGGTGACCACCACAGGGGATGACTACGGCTGTAAATCTTGAAGACTAGTAGAGTTTTTTTCCAGTTTGGTTGAGCAGACAGCCCTGCATAAGTTTAAGGTGTGCAGCATAATGACTTGACCTACTTGTGAAGTGATGAACTAAACAGAAGTTTAGTTCACATCCACCATCTCGTACAGATACAAAGTAAAAAAAGGGAAGAAGACAGAAAAATTGAGAATCTTGGGATTGACCCTCTTAACAACTTCCAAACAGACCATGTGTCACTTTAAAAACTTTCATTTAAAAGAATAAGAAACCTCATTAAACCAAGAAAGAAAATACC
Source organism: Lynx canadensis (assembly GCF_007474595.2). Classification (NCBI taxonomy): domain Eukaryota; kingdom Metazoa; phylum Chordata; class Mammalia; order Carnivora; family Felidae; genus Lynx; species Lynx canadensis. Next base: position 3,324,986 of record NC_044314.2, on the reverse strand, counting down.
AAGGCATCTGAACATGGCAAGTTCCCTGTTGCACATTTGACCAAGTGTATTAGACACGGAATCATTTTACACTCCTGTGGACCGCAGTCATCACATTTGACACGCATTAGGAGCGTTACTGTATTTTTCGCACTTAATGGATGAGAAAGAGTAACTTTTAGAAATTCACGTTGTTGAGGTGCTGGTAAAAATGGACACTTTCGAAAATGCTTATTCACCAATTGATGTCTTTTTCTGTGAACTGTCTGTTCAACTCTTTTGCCTATCGGAGCCCTCTGTGTTTTTCACTGACCTAAAAGGGTCTTTTAGGCATTAAGATGAAGGGCTTACTGGCCGGTATTTTCAGCAGGTAATTTTCTTCGTTTTACATTTTCATAATTTAAAGCATTTTTTTTTTATGTAGGCCAAACTTTTTCTTTGTAATTACTTCACTCGTTTGGTGTGCTGTATCCAGAAGGTAAATAAACATGCGCTGAAAAATGACGAGAAGAAAGAACAATTAAACACCGACGTCCTGAGAGTGTTCAAGCAGTGTTCCAGAAAGGACTCCAGCTTACTTCAAAAGTACACTTTGAGGAAATCTGACTGTAAAGAATGCACATGACAGAATGAGGCAGAACTAAGAGTCGTGGGGTCCATTCACTGGAGTGAATCTTCACAGACCAACCACTAGGATCCAGGAACCAGGGTAATAGTCATAATTCATTAGCATTGATGGAGCACTCATTAAGCGCCAGGCACTAATCCAAGAGATTCACGTGCATTATCTCGTCAGGACAGAAGGGACTAAAGGTGAGATACTGAGTTCCATGCGCCCACAACCTATGTGCAGAGAGGTCAGGGTGGGGTTCGGGTCATGACGTGTGCATTTGAAATAAAAACATGAACTATAGATCATTCTACCTGCGATGAAAAGAATAATCGTTCAAATGACAGCATCAAAACAAAACATTGCATTTTTCATGACTTTTTTTTTTCCAAAAGGCAACCAATGTTTTTTTTTTAATTTTTTATTTTTTAAGGTTGATTTTAAGTTATTTTGAGAGAGACAGAGACAGCCTGAGCGGGGGGAGGGGCAGAGAGGGAGGGAGAGAGAGAGAGAGAGAGAGAGAAAGTCCCAAGCAGACTCCTCACTGCCAGTGCAGAGACTTGTGTGGGGCTGGAACTCATGAACCATGAGGTCTTGCCCTGAGCTGAAATCAAGAGGCAGACGCTTAACCGACTGAGCCACCCAGGAGCCCAAGAGAGCCAACGTTTTTAAATTTTTTTTTTCAACGTTTATTTATTTTTGGGACAGAGAGAGACAGAGCATGAACGGGGGAGGGGCAGAGAGAGAGGGAGACACAGAATCGGAAGCAGGCTCCAGGCTCTGAGCCATCAGCCCAGAGCCCGACGCAGGGCTCGAACTCACGGACCGCGAGATCGTGACCTGGCTGAAGTCGGACGCTCAACCGACTGCGCCACCCAGGCGCCCCAGAGCCAACGTTTTTAAAGACATTGTCATTAAAAGGATGGAGATTGATACAGTCCTCAATCGTTCAGTTCTTTCTCACTTACCTTTATTTTCTTATCTGGAATTTGTTTTCTCACAAAGTATAAAAGTCACACACGGCTCCCTCCACCCCCCAACTGTAACAGAATCATCTTTTCTGGGTGTGAGATTCCTCTAGCTGTACCTCTGCTTTTTTGTTCATAATTAATAAATTTTAGGTCACACTTTGCTCAGTCATGACAAGATGAGAAAATAAGGGCAATCCTGGGTGCGAATGCACTTCTCTTTGAAACTGAGTACGTGTGGGGGCGTCTGGGTGGCTCAGCCGGTTGAGCGTCCGACTTCGGCTCAGGTCATGATCTCACAGTTTGTGGGTTTGAGCCCCGTGTCGGGCTCTGTGCTGACAGCTCAGAGCCTGGAGCCTGCTTCGGACTCTGTGTCTCCCTTCCTCTCGGCCCCTCCCCTGCTCGCACTGTCTCAGTCTCTCTCCAAATAAATAAATAAACTGAAGAAAAAAAGACTGGAGGTGTCACCGTGGTCCCCCTCTCCCAGCTCCTTGGTGGCCTGCCAGCGTTATTCTGTTCCTTTCCATGAAGGTCCTGCTCCTCTCTGCCCTTGGTTTCCCGCAGCTGAGTCTGGTACACTTCAGCCCCGTCTGTCCACCCAGGGTCACAAAGCTCTGTTTCCTGAATCCTTCAAGCCTCCAGCCCTTGCCCGCCCTGTCTCCATTAACCTTATTCCGGGAGGGCTCCTTTGGCAAACTAGCTCTCGTTAACCGTTAATGAGTGACAATGACTCAGTTGGTTACTTTCCGTCACACATCTGCATTCCAGCAGGTGTATCCAAAGCTTACCCCTAAGTGAAGCCAGGCCTTACATGGAAGGAACCAGCACATCGGCCTGATTTCCTCAAACTTAAGTGGAGGTCACACCCTCTCCACGGACACTCCACAGCCAGTCATAGTCAGTGGCCAGAGGACGTGTCATTGTGCTGAAATAGAGCCGTTTTCAGGAGCTGCTGACCACCGTTACTTACGGAGATTTGCCTCTAACTGGTCACGGATGCGGACCGCTCACGCGGCTCTGTGGGGAGAGGGCATTGTCTGCAAGGGGTGAAATTACGCAGGAAGATCACTTTTCACCACACAGCCCTCCAGAGTCCTGGGGATCCCGGTTCATGCCAGTTTCTGGATTTTTCTCTGAATTGGCTCATGCTTTGTGTCTCACTCAAGTTTTTCAACTAGAGAGCAATAGGCAAATGTTAATCTTTTAAAAATATTGCCTGGCACAGGGGTGCCCGGGTGGCTCAGTCAGTTAAACGTTTGACTCTTGATTTTGGTTCAGGTCATGAGCTTACGGTTCGTGAGTTCGAGCCCCACGTCGGGCTTCACGCTGGAAGTATGGAGCGTGCTTGGGATCCTCTCTGGCTTTCTCTGCCCCTCCCCTGCTCACTCACTCTCACTCTCTCAAAATAAGTAAATAAATTTAAAAATATATATATCTCGCTATTATAAACAATGACTTTAGGTTAATACATAATAATCGGTTAGTCATAATACAGTCCGTATGTAACAGTCAATATAGTCAATAATATTAATTAATGTAACAATTATGTAGTAACATGGCTGTTAAATATAACTTTAAAGATTCTATTACTTATTTTTGTAATTTAATCACATAACTAATATTACATAATAATAATAATTGCATAATTAATTAATACGTTACTTAATAATATGATTATAAGTATACATAATAAACCAACAAGTATCCTTTACTACAAAACTATCAACTATTAGCATAGACATAGCAATAGCGTTGGTAAATTTCCCCCGAATGAGGCTTAGCTCATTTAACATTTAAATTAAGCACATGATAAGAATTTCTTCGAAACGCGCTTTTGTTGAAGGCTTTGCCCACATACGTGATTAGATTCCTTTATTTCTCTTGACTGATCATTCTGGCCTGATCTCCAATGAGTCGTTTGACCGACTTTCAAAAATCAAATGGGGTGGTCACACTGATTAGAAACAAGCCAATTTTTATGTACAGCAGTGTTCTGAAGCTCAGAGACAGGCACGTTCGGATGGCGTTGGGTCTGGGCTGCCCATGACCTATGTATGTGACAGTGGATGACGGGACCTGACATCGCACATGGGCCTCTGGCTGGCTCCGCTTCGGTTGACCAGTTGACCCATCCCTACCCCAGATACACAGCGCAATCACACTGAGAGGTTGGGAAGCTTAGTTAATATTTAAAACATTTTGATGTTCAGATAAAAGGGGATTCAAGTTGTCACCAATTAGGAGGAAAAGACTAATTATTATACAGACCTATGATCTTTTATAAGTAGAAATATTAAGGGAATCTAAAAGCTATCACATTTCATAAAAGAGCAGATGGCCTGAATTAGACCCCCAAGATATAAGTGTGTGTGTATTTCTGTAGGTATAGATATGGAAATAGGTATAGGTATAGATCACGGAACGGGAATTTTTCTAAAGGGCTATTGAGGGGACTGGAGAGGATCTATCTAGCATCTTCTGTAGGAATTTCCCCAGAAACAAATATTGTCTTCCGTTCTAGACTTTTAACTACTTGGGAACAGGTTTTCGTTAGCATATCTCAACAAAATTCATAGTTTAGGCAATGCATACTTACTGAGTCGCTACTCTGGACGAGGCCCTCAGAGAGTGCGATAAACCACAGCTCTGGTGCTCAAGGAGCACACCTCCCGGGGAGCAGGACAGACGCACGAGTGTGCCCATTTTCCGTCCAGTCATACCCACCACCAGCACAGTGATCCCTGGGCGTTCTTGGGAAGGAACACTCTGCCTCAGGTCGGCTCCTGCGTCTCTCCTGAGCAGGTGCTCCTTCCCAGGCCGCGGCAGCCTCCACTGCGGACCAGCCCGCGATCCCAGACAGGCTCCTGCACCACGGGCACCCTCACGCACCTCTTCCCACGGGAGGACTGCTTCTGGAGGATGTTGCTCGGCGGCCTCCTAGTGCACCCCACGCAGAAAGGTCCCCTTCCGCTGGCTGCCTGGGCCTCCCTGCTTCACAACCTTGTGCCATTTCACAGACTCTGCTAGACATTTGGGATTAAACCAAAGGGATTTTGTGTAAGAGAAAATATGCCAGACTACGCGTGGCTCTTGCCAAAGGCCAAAGGAAACTTTCCGGAATAAAGTTCAACTCTTTGCAAGCCTTGCAAGCACTGCTCCACGAAAGAAACCTGAAAGACACCTGTATCCTTCACAAGGGCCAAAGCAGCCTCAAGAGAGGATGCGTGTGATGGGCCCGGGGCACATTCAGCTGACAGATCGGACGGGGCTTCTCCATTTCAGGCTGATCTCGGAGATGTCTGCGCCGGTGTGAGGGAATAATGCTCCCTCATCAGCCTCCCCGGTCTTCCCAGGAAACCATCCGTTCAAACATGTGCGCGCACACACACACACACACACACACACGTGCACACACATGCGCACACACAGGCACACACACATGCACACAGAAGCATGTCTTTGCACACACAGAGAGGCGTGCCTATATGCACACACACGGGCATGCACACACATGCACACACAGGTGTGCACATGCATGCACACACACAGAGGCACACATATACATGCACACAAATGCGCACAGACACATATATGTGCACATGCACACACACAGGTATGCACATACACCACCTGTGACTTTCTTTATCCTCAGACACTTGGAATTCTGAAGTGTGTAAGACGTCATCAATATCTGTTTTCCAGAGCGAACCCGCAGGGCCAGGAGGAGGAAAGTATGTGAAGAAGCAGCTATGACTCCAAAATAAAGCAGAAACAAGTAACAATGACCACAGGACTGTCGCTTTTCAGGAGGAGGACTGAATCTAACCGCCCATTTTCAAAGTAAATTACTTGATGCCTGCATTAACTGTTTTCTTTTTCAACCTGGTTTGCAAACGTAATGACAGGAACATTTTTGTTTGACGTTTCCTCCAAAATCTCAGTAGCCATAGATTATTTATAAGCAGGTTCAGAAACTCAGGGAATAAGGATTTGGGGTAACAAAGATCCTTTTTGTTGGGCGCGGGATAGGAGCTAGGGGCAGGAAGATAAAGCGTGCCGAGTAGTGGAATGATTAATCCCGGAGAAAGAACCAGTGAAACTTTTGCAAACCCGGGAGCTTTTCCGGACTCGGCAACAAGACCTGGTGTCTTCACACTTTTGTCCGACAGTTACCAATGAGTCACAGATAACGACTGAGGTGGATGATTTTGTCACCGGGACGTCTGTGTGCAGAGACAGCTGTGTTCGCGAGATGGGGTCTCTGGTGCTCTGAGTGTGGGGCAAAGGCACTGTGTAGCCCAGAGAGAGGGTGTCGCGCCTTCAGGAAGCCGCAGGACCTCCCCACGAAGGATGTATCCTTCTATCTTGTTTTCATTCAGCTTTACTCTCCCGCTAATGTGGGGGTCCCACTAAGCACACTTCTCTCTGACACCGTGTGGCTGACTGCACCTGCCGGGGTCCGCTCGGGAGGCCCCGTCTGTGGCCACAGGTCTCTCCTAGTCAGAGGGACGTACCTCCTGTTCTGTTTTATTCTCCTTGTTTCCCTTTAGAGAATTTTATCCAATCGCCTCGTCTAGTTCCTGACCTTCTGTGACAAGTCCGTGGGCTGGAATTCATTCTCAGTTCTGAGACCATAAGGGGGATTTGCATCTCTCAATGGTTTGGTTACAAAAAGGAAAGAAAATGAAAGAGAGTCCCATCAGCGATGGAGGTGGAGGTAAGATCCCAAGTGCGTAACCCCTGAGCGGTTCTGGGCCCGTGGGGCTCTGGCAGTGACCCCGTGCAAGACATTTCAGCAGTTAACCGTATTTTTAGACGACTTCAAAACAGAGCCAAAGAATAAATCTAATAGAAACAAGGAAAGGAGAACTTTGATTCTGGTTCTTGAAATGTGAATAAAATTGCTTCCTGAAAAAGCTCGGAAAAGTTGTTAATCATCCCTTTTTCAGTCATGATGTTTAGCAGGGTCTCAAGTGCCTGCCTAACAAATAGTCCCGTTGGCTTGAGTGACCTAAGCCAGGCATAAATCCTTACACACTTCCTACATGTCACAATGGCCTGCAAGATTTAAAAATAACGTCCTTGCTTGACAACTCCTTTGCAATTAGGCCGCGGGAGCACGCGCGCCGTGACTTGATCGCCCCGCCGCTGGTCTTTCCCCACCCCCAACCCCGTCTCCCCACTCCCCTTTCCCTTTAATTGTATGTTTTATACATTCCCCGCAGTCTCTTCAAGGCCAGTGTTCTTGGTGGTCGAATGTTACTGCAACTAGAATCCAGAGAGTCTTTCAAACAATAATTTCAGCGGGAGTCCAAGAAAGATTCTTCAAAGGACGTGTGGAGTCCGAGCAAACCTTGATCTTATCAGTGTCTCCTCCCTGGGGAGAAGAAAGGAAAATGTTTTGAATGAAAAACATCTAGACCTACTTGCTCTAATGCAACATGTTAAAAGTCAGTTTTAGATAGATAGAACTGACGTAGTGTGTGAAGGCAGAACACATCAGTTCGTTTATCCAGCCCTTCGATTAGCTTTTACTGCGCACCTACTATGTGGTAGGCATGTGCTTCCGTGCTGTGCGACACGACAGATACAAGCTGAATATCCCCACCTGCCTGTCAGATACTTTAAATCTGACAGTGAGGACAAGTTAGAGATCCAAATCACTATATTACCAAGTAGAAGAGTTTAAAGAAAGCTCCAGAACATTCTTAGAAGGAAAGGACTGCATCTAACTAGAGGGACGCGATAAGTCTTCATGCAGGAATGGGTTTTCTTCCCAGAAAATGACTTCTTAAGAATTACTAGGACTCCAGCAGCTAGAGATTCAGCAAGAAGTCCTGCCAAAGCTACGGGAATTGTACCCAGAAACCCAATAAGGCGGCGAGGTTTGGGTATATTTGGGAAATGTTTGTGTAGCCTCGCTGAGGCACTCGTAAGATACGATATGGAGATAATGAAGAAGACACAAATCCCGTCTGTGGGGAGCTTCCGGTCTGGTGTGGGACCTGAACTTAAAACAAGGTGTAATACAGGCTACTTAGCTGCATGAGAGATTCATACACAGTACACGGAAGAGGGCACAGAAAGGCAATGAAGACCAGTCTTGAAAGATACATGCAATGTCCACCAACCCAGATGGGCTTACGAGAGAAGTAGGGATTTATGCCAAGATTCAGAGAGGGGGAATGTGTATTCTGTGGACCACGTTGTAAGCTCCGGGGCCAGAACAAGACAGACAGCCAGCCAGCGGGGTGATGAAATAAAGGAAACCAGACAGTTAGGCTAGAGGCACACTGGGAAGAACCTTGAATGCCAAGGAAAGGGATTTGCATTTATTTCCTAGGCCACAAAGGCTACCCAACAGGGGAAGGAAATAATCACGGGAAATTATCTAACCAAATACTTTTCTCTTTAACCAAAATAGGACCTAGAGCCCCCTTTAGTAAAGGAAGATAACACTGAGCAGACAGAAACACGCATCTAAATAATCTGGTATATAAAGGAGTCTTTAAATTTTTGATCATGGTCAAGTACAAGGACAGCCCTGAGCCGCTACCAGGGCCACCAGGGCATCAGCGTCTGTGTTCGCTCATCACCAGGCCCCAGGTGTTTAATTAATATTTGTTGAAACAGTGATGGAAACATCTGACAGAGGAATGAAACAATAAAAATGACCCCAAAACAATTTGAATATTTACGAATGAAGGAGCAGCCAAGAAGATCAATGCTCTCCCGGCTTTGGATAGACAGCCTCTGGCCGCAAAAGGGAGCACCGTGGTCGCCCCTAAAGGATGGGGGCGTCAGCCCAACATGCTCTTTTTCCTCTGGTGAGCTCAGTAACTGAGTGGTAGTAAGAATAGTCTATCCCAAAGTCAGAGAAAAGCAGTAGGTACCATGCCTAGCGTGCCTGCTAGCTGCGGGCTTTCAACAAACCTATGCAACAGATAGGTGAGCGGGGTCCTGCTCACGGGTATCTGCAGGTCACGGGTACAGCAGTGGGCGACCCGACTACGTGATGGGAAGGAAGGTGGGTGAAGAAACCACGAGCCACCCAGAATCAATATTGAGCGGTGAGTTAGTAGGCTTAGCGGAAGGGGTATATAAATACGTGTCGTTCTTAAGGAAAACAACGTAGGCAATCCTATCATCTGCTTAAATACCGATGTGACGTCTTGGAGGCTAGAGACGGCATACCCGACGTCTTGGTTCCCCGCACCTGGCGCCGTGCCTCAGTAGGCTAGTGGGCACCCAACAAATAAGGAGTAAACACAAGTTAATTTACTCCGGCGCCCCCTGTGGTGCCTGCACCCATCGCCTGCCTCCAGGTTGTGGAGCTGAGGTGTGTGTGTCTGACCAGCAGCCTCCCCTCATCCAGGGGGGACTCAGGAGACCCTTCTTCCTCCAGAGCCCATCTGCCAGATCCACATTCTGACAGTAAGGTGGCAATGCTCTGTTTTATCATTACAAATTTTTCCTTTGGCCTCTTCCGTGGCTTCCCGCTGTGCTCACAAGAACAAGCACCCGATGGCTCTGGGGAGCGGCAGTGGGGGGGACGGTGGAGAGGTCCTGCCGGGTCCCTGGGTTGCGCTCACCACGCCTCAAAGCTGACCCGAAATGCCCCCCGCCGTTGCAGGACGGCCGCCTTTCCAGAACGCAGACTGCGGGCTGGGGCGACTTGCCAAGCGCCGCTCTCGGCTGGAGAAGGTGCTCAGGGATGAGGTCGCAGGATCGATGCCCGGGGACACTTGGATTTCACCTGGATCCCCTCCACCTGGTGAGGCAATAAGGAGGCACGAACCCAGAGGTTCGCCCGAGAACAGATCTCACGCCGCTGACTTCTAGTCTCTGATGTTGGCGGCATCGCTCAGCTCTCTGGACGCCGTCCTGCCTCGTGCCCTTTCCCGGCTGAGAAGGCAACGCCAGCGGGGCTCACGCGTGTCCCGGTGGCAGAACCCATCGCGGGTGACCGCCTGCCCACCGTGTCCGCCACCGTATCTCCCGAGTCCGGGCTCTCCTCGCACCATTTCCATGACGGGATCGTTTCATCTGCAATAATTTTCCGGGGGAGGCTGGAGAGGAGGCTGCTGGAGATTTACCTGCTGTTCAAACCAGGCATGGTCGAAAGGGACCATTTTTCTTTGTGTTCGAAGCCAACAGGAGCACGAGAAGGCCCCATAAATACAGCCAATCAGGAGTATTTTATATCTACTGCTGCAATGAGAGAGCCCACCTGTAACGGAAAAGAAGAGGGCTGCACGGAAATGAGAAGGGGGGAGAAAAAGAAGAAAAGGAAGAAAGATTTAGAGAAAGAAGGGAGCGGGTTTGCCCCTGCCTGTTACAACGCCCCTGTCGTTTATAGCAAAGTAGTGCTTGGGACTGTCAGCGCCATCCGTCAAGGGCTCAATGCCACTCGAATGACGCCCATTACGGACAGGAGGGTGCGCGCGCGCGTGCGTGTGTGTGTGTGTGTGTGTGTGCGCGTGCGCGCGTGTGTAAGGACGGAGGCGCTACTTTCCTATGCATTTCAAGTGGAGCCACGCTGGCCCGGAGATAACCTGCCACACGATTTTAAATTATCTCTGTGCGCGCTCTGCTTGTTTTGGAAATGCTCTAAATAAAAATAATGGACTGTCTTTTAATAAGTCTCATTGTGAGGATTCCACATATCAAACCGCGCGGCGCAGCTTGGAGGCAAACATCGGGCATGTGTGATCTCCTGGAAGAGAGACAAATGGCGCTGCGGTGAGCTCCATCTAGGGACCGCAGACGAGAAAATGGCATTCGCAAACTCACACATCTGTCAGGGTGGAGGATATTGGCACCTGTCATGCAATCTCCGTCATGACTTTTAATAAAGCTGCTTTCCCTTAGGTAAAATTGGAACTCGACTGTAATATTAGCCTGCAAGCACGTCTTGTTTTCCCCTTCAGAGCGCTTTTGTACGTGAGCCGGTTCAAAAGAATCTTCAGGCTGAAGTAATGATGTTTACCAGCGCTTTCCCCCTGGCTCCCCAGAAGTCCGGATTTGAAAAAGATGTTGCACCGAGTTCCCCCCCCCCTTTCCTTTCTTCCTTTTGCAAAATGTCTCCTTTTGCCAACGAATGCTGCTTTCCATATTTATTTTCATATCACTTGCTCCCCCCTCCCCCCCCCACCCCCACGGCCTCCTCCCTCTCCTCCCCTTTCTGACTGGGTTGTTGTTTGAGTGAATTTAGCCCGGGGAAGTATGTATATCATAAAAACCGGGTTGGGATTTGTTGGCTGTCAGTCAATAAATCAGTCAGAGTTTAATTACCAGGCAAGTGATGGGATGTGGCGACAGGCATCAGCTCTGGCGGAGAGCATTTCTTCTGGGGCAGCGGCTAGGAAAACCCTAAAAACGAGGTTTACTCTGTATGTGTGTGTGTGTGTGTGTGTGTGTTCACGTGTGTGTGCATTAGGTGTGAGGAGGGTAAGAGGCAAGATCAAGAAGTAAAGGTTCAGGGATCATGTACCAAAGAGAATGAAATGTTAAGGAATTCCGTAGCTGCAAACCACCCAAAAAAGTTTTTGTTGCCAGACACTGGAAGTCTTAGGAGTCGTTTTATAAAATGTTCTTTAGTGAAAGCTTCTTACAGTGTGTTTGAAACAGCAGCAGCTGCGTGCGACGTGATTCCTATGCTGACATACGTTCGTTTCATTTCTTTGTGCAACACATACAAGCATTTTATTTGGAATCTGTGGAATTAAAAAAAAAAAATCCTCTAGGGTCACGCGGGCGGCTCAGTCGGTTAAGCGTCCCACCTGGGCTCAGGTCGTGATCTCTTGGTTGTTCGAGCCCCGCGTCGGGCTCTGTGCTGACGGCTCGGAGCCTGGAGCCTGTTTCGGATTCTGTGTCTCCCTCTTTCTCTGACCCTCCCCTGCTTGTGCTCTGTCTTTCTCTCTCAAAAGTAAACAAATGTTAAAAAAATTTTTTTTAAATCCTCTAAGCTAAAAACCCTGACGCTCCTTCCCAAAAAATATCAGAAAGGATTATTGTGTAAGAAACGATGTAACGTGTTAAACGGGGCTTCCCAAAGTGGGAGTCGAGTGCGTTTGCCTTTGTGTAACGGTTCTCTTATTTAATATTCCCACTGGTCATCAGTAGTTCTTCCTCCCCGACTGACGTTTTCAGGCAAGATTCCAGGTTGAGAGACCCTGAAATAGAGAGTCAGGATTTTTGTTCTCTTCCTTCTCTTTTTTTTTCCAAAGGCGATTCACAATCAAGGTGGCTTTTATTCTTGGCTGGTTACAAGCAAGGCCATCTCCCACGTGTCTTGTGTCACGAAGCCGGCCGTGGAGCTACCACAGGATCATGTAACTGCAAGGGTGCTCTATTTTCCTTCAACTCTTCTGCGGCAGGTGTGCTGGTTTGTTTGAAACCGTTTGACCGTTTCAAGGAACTGTGGGAATCTCTGGATGTGGCACGTTTGTGCTTGGAGGACGCACTTCCGGTCTGGGAGCGCGGTCCAGGACGGTGGAGGAGATCGAGGACTTCCATTCTGTGGGATTTACGGAGTTATCCTGGAGCTTATCCTCCCCTCTGGAATTATTTTAGGATTTTATCATCAAGAAGATGTGGCGATCATCCACCAAGTACAAGAGTGTGAAATTTCAATAAATAATCGTAAAGGTTTAAGACAAAAGATTGGGCAGGATGAGCTCCCCGGCCACGGACAAAGGATTCTGAGCATCACCAAAATCACCGGGCTTCGGCTTCTGCCGACTGCTCGTCGTGAAGAGAATGTTTGGCAGTTTGCCCGCCATCTTAGCAGCAAAACATCAGCCCCTTCAGTTTAAATTGCTGTTAAGGAACAAAATGGAAAAGCAAAGCAAAACAGAACAAAAACCTAGATCACCTAGCCAGAAAATTGCCTGTGACCCGAATCCTGGAAACTTTAACAACTACAGCCAGCCCCCCTGCGCCTGTAGGCTCTATGTGAAGGCTTCCCAGACCTCAGTTTACCCAGCCTACAGCTCAAATGTCAAAGCTCTTGGGCCCAATAAACGCCTCCACATCTTCAGTCCAGGTAGCAAGTGATCGATTTCCATAAACTAAGGAATGAGCAGGCTTGGTTTAAATGTCCGTTGAAACAAATTTTATGACTGCTCCAGTGCTGTATCAGAGAGCCCACTGAGCCTGTAAAACACGGCACCAGCTCCCCGGACGTGTCGGTTGAGGCAACCAGAGTCTTTACCGGGGACATTCCCTTTGTGAATGTCTCACCCCATATTAACAACCATCAAGCCCAAACCTGATGGGGTATTTTAAACAGAGGAACTGCTATTGGGAGAAATAATAGCGGTCTTGTCTTAGAGGAGAAAGGAAGACGTAAGATCACAAGGTGGAAAAAATAAAGTAAATGCTATTTCAGATTAGCCTAAAGGAGCTTCGATCCATAGGGCTTGACATTTCACAGTGGCAAAAAGCGGCCCGTGTTTTTGCCTCAACAGGATCCTTACCTGCCACAAAACTGTATCTGAAGGAAAGGCCTGGAAGACCATCCATTCCTTCTCAAGACAAATCTAAATATGTCCTCAACAATCAAATGACGGGTGGGTGACTCAATCCAATCCCCCAATTTCTGTTGAGTATTATTCACCCGTCTCTTCAAACCGAGGAGGAAACACACACTGAGAGAGCTGTTAAGTGTGTGCTTTCTCCGCTCCCAAGCAATCGATACCGCGTAGAGATGTCCAGCCGTGAGTGTGTGCGACGTCTTTCATTGCCGTTACGTTGAAAACAACCACCGGGCTTCAGAACGAAGTAACATTAGGCTACATTTTTATATTACCTTATTTCTAAAGATCTTCAGGAAGAAGGTTTTCACTAATGGAATCACACCCTATTAGAGGGCTCTAAAGTCCTTCACCACCTCATATCCCGAAGTGCTGACTAGATGTTCATTTCCTCTTCTTCTTTTAAAAGAGAGAGGAAAGACTTCACTTACCTGCTGCGTGTTTACTTTTCCTAGGCCAGCTTACCAGGGCGGGCTGAGGACCTCACAGGGCGGGTGTGGACACTGACACAGCCTTGCTTTCCGCCACGGGCTCCCTGGCATCCCGCACTCCCGCCTCGCTGTGAACACACGCTCATTCATTCACTCACTTGCCGCTTCGTGCGTCTGGAGAGCCGGTTCACACGTTTCCCGTGAAGACCTCTTCATGCGCCAGGGAAAACACAGTCATGAACAAGACAGGTGAGGTCCCTCACTTGAAGGAAGCTGACATTCTCATGGGGACAGACTGAAAACAAACAAATGCAAAAGCAAACAACAAAAATCCGATGGTGACGCGTGCCACTTGGAAAATTAAAGTAATGCGGTGCAATAGGTGTGGCTTTTTTCTTGGCTCTGATCCTTCACTATGATTCTAGATGTCCAATGTCCATATTAGCAGACACCACAAACTCCAGGCTTTCCAGGTCACCTCTGTGCTAAGTTCTCTGGGCCCATGACCTGCCCACAACCATGCTTGGTGGCTTTATGACCGAGTTAATGAACCAAAGACTAAGAATAAATCATTACGGTGTTTGATTGACTCTCCAAGTGTGGCACATCCATGCTTCCTGTCTGAAGCCAACCCAGAGATCCGCATTTAAGCATGTGTTATGAGCACAGTCCCAGGCTCACGGACTGACTCACACATAAGTTGCTACTAGTGGTGGGCTTTTCCAGGCCATCATTCAACTGTTTAAAGTTTTGGACTCTAGCCCCTGACATCTGCATGCGTTGTGGCAACTTATTTTGAGTTAGAGGAGCCCCTACCTCCCGCTGAGGATGGGATGGATACTTTGGTCAGCTAAGGCGTCTGAGTTTGACCCTACTAGCCATCGAAGGTATTGACCATTTTGGAGTGAAGGATTAGCATAAACTATATCCTGACCTAAAGCTCTTGAGGTCAGGTGCTCTATTCCTTGAGTCTGAGAAAACCCAGCACAGATCGGAGTAGTGGACACATACGGGCATACAACAAAAGTGTGATGTATGAATTACTGTGCAAATGAATGAACACATGGATGACTGAATGAGGCTGAAATATCAATGTTGTGACAGTAGCAGGTATAATTGGGGGAGGTGCACCCTTGTGGGGGAAAAAACAGACACAGCTGGAAAAGTCTAGCGGTGAATTTTTTTTAACATTTATTTATTTTTAAAAGACAGAGAGAGACAGAGCACAAGCAGGAGAGGGGCAGAGGGAGAAGGAGACACAGAATATGAAGCAGGATCTAGGCTCTGAGCCATCAGCACAGAGCCCGACGCGGGGCTTGAATCCACGAACTGTGAGATCATGACCTGAGCTGAAGTCAGACGCTCAACCGACTGAGCCACCCAGGCATCCCATAGCGGTGAATTTATAAGACTTTCATAGGCCCTGACAAGTGTCCAAATACTGTCTATCTCTGTTCAGTGAGTCACTGGCTAACTATGAGCGATATTCAAAATTGCAACTCAGTAGTCCTTGTTCAATGTCAGTGTAACTGGTTATAAAGACACAGGGCAAGATTTAAAGAAATAACTCATAAAATATTTATATAGAGATAGATATATAAATAAAATTAGGTCATCAGAATTACTAATACCTTGACTATCTATGCAATAGTAACCTTGAATCCCAACACCACGTAATTTGATCTAATGAAAACATTCACTGAGTATAACATTGAGTGAACAAGGCATACAGTTTCCAAACCATTTAAAATCTGTGATATCCACTTAGGTATCTGCTCAAGGGGCCTAAAATACGCTCTCAGTATATAGGAATACTAAAATCCAGCTAATTTTCTATTGGCCTATTAACATGGAGTTGTCCACTTGCAAGAACAGAAACACGACCTGAACTGGCTTAGAGGCATGTATGTACCATGGGAAAAACCACAGGCAGGGCAGGGGTATAGTTGAAAAGCGGGGTGTAGTTGAGCTTTGAGGATGGCTGAGATCAGGGACTCAAACACCATCAGCTTCTCTTATTGTCTCCAACCCAGATCTCCTCCTTTCAGGATGGTAAGTTCATTCCTTCATACTATGGACCAACTTCTTCCACACCAAGAAGACGTGGCAGCCAACAGCTGGAGGCTGTTACACCTCCATCCCGGGGTGGAGAAGAGCTCAATCCGTTGTCGTTGCTCTACTTGGATGGCGCACCAAGATACCTCTCACCTGTCACCTGGAGATGAAAGGGAATATGACTGACAGCTTTCATGCAAACCACAGAGTCGGGGCTCTCCTCTCCTAAAGAAGAACAGGGCAGAAGAGAGCAATGACCCTCATTCTTCTGCCCTCTCTGTCCGCGGGTAACCTTCTGGAGGCTTCTGTCATCCCTACTGACTGTGCTCGGCTTGTTTTTTTGTTTCTCACTCAGTTGCATGAGCAAGAGAACAGTGGTGTGTTGCTTTGTTTGCTGTGGTACCGCCATAACGAGGTACCACAGACTGGTGGCTTAAACAACAGAGATTTAGTCCCTCAAAGTTCTGGAGGCTTCAAGTCCTACATCAAGGTGTTAGCCAAGTTGGTTCCTTCTGAGGCTGGGAGAGAGAATCTGCTTCAGGCCTTTCTCCCTGGTGGTGTGCTGACAATCGTGGGCATTTTGGGCTTGCAGAAGCATCACCCTGATCCCCGCCTCGGTCCAGCCAGCCTTGTCCTTGCCTGTGTCTGTGTCCACATCTCCCCTTCTTGTGAGGACACCAGTCATGTTTGATTAGGGCCCACCCATACACCTTCATTTAAACTCCATTACCTCTGTAAAGACTCTATAAGATCCCACTCTGAGAAACTGGGGGTTGGGACCCAAACATATCCCTTTTAGGGAGACAAAATTCAACCTATTACAGAGGGTGAGGGACATTTCTGCAAAATAAAATGAATGAACTTGCTGAGAATTAATACCATTTCAAGATACTTTTTCTCGAAACAGATTCTCCGTAAACCTTCTTCCACTTGTTAATTTCTTGTGTTCTGAACATTCTTACTACATTTTAGTATTTTTTAACCAAAGTTAAAATTGTCAACTTGTATTTAACTTTAGCAACACAAGTATAAACAACTTTACTTTTCTTGACATTTACCTAATAATATGTAATTACACATTTTTTCCTTTGCAAACCTATGAACAATCAACATACAAATGCATGTTATTTAGAATTTTTTAAACTGAATTAGCTTTTCTTAAGAATATTTCTGAAGTGGAACATTGGCTATTTCCCCATCTAGTTACTGAAACAATTCTCGGTAGATGCAATCACTGTAGCATACAACATTAAAACTGCTTTATAAATCATGGTCATCGAACACAAGATCTTCTTTTGAAAATTGTGTCCTCCACATTGCACCACAATAGGTATTACAGACAGAGGTTAAGTGAAAAAATAAATTACTAATACAGGGTATTGTTCATTGTTACACTTTGTGAAGGGTTTCTTGTGAAAAGGAATCACGGGCAAGGGTTGATCTGACATTTTGTGTTAAAATCATGTCATGGTTTGTGCCGATCTGTAAAGCCATCTGTGCCCTCCCCCCCGCCCCCACCATGAGCCATTGGGAAGACTTGCTGGAGTCAAGGAGCTGAAGGAATTTCTGGAGACCCTACTCACCTGTTTCGTACTCTCGGAAAATGTCCACACTAATTGGCATTCGTCTTGGGAAGGCTGTGATGGCCCCCAGGGGTGTGGGCTGCTACTGTGCACGTAAATACCGTTGTGTCGTTCCTTTATTCTGAGAGTGACAGTGGAAGAAAGTGTGTGTTCTGGATGTACTGACATCAGTATATTGTTACAATATGAGTAACCAGACAGCCCACTGACAGATGGGGCTGTTCCGTTTATAACACGCAGGCACCCCTTTCTTCCACACTCGGAGGATTGAGGATGCATGCCATGTGCTGGGAACGAAAGCAGGCACTGATATTTAACAATGACGCGTTACGTGCTACCTATTCTCCCCATGCATGGGCCCTAGCGTTCAGGTCCCCACACCAAGGACTGGCGACATCCTCCATTTGGAAAGACTACCCAACCTTACCTCCCATGGGAGGTGCAAAGAGGGAACCCGCCCCCTGGGGTACCCACACAGAGACACTCGCAAGGAAAATGCAACCACCTCAGTGGGAGGCTATCTGGTCCTGGAGAATCCCAGCCCCAAGATGTGCAGCTCAAGGTTTGGAGCAGCCGGTTTTTGCTTTGAGATTTTACTATGTGTTTTCCTTCCATGTCAGCATCAAGCAAACACATACTTCTCGTTTCAAATCACTGCGGCTGTAATTTCATCAGAACCAGCACCAGGTATAAGGACGTACTTTCTGCCCCTCCTTGTCCCTCACACAGGTGCATAAGCATTGGCATGGATCCAGGGGAAAGGGAAGGAGAAGCCCACCAGGAACTATGGAACCACAAGTACGACAACGCTGCGTCCAGAAGACCCGGTTCTTCTGGGCAGCAAAGCACTCGGGATCCGGGAGGGCACAAAGTGAGATGTTTTCTCAAGTTTTCCGAGCAACAGTACACAGACAAAAAGGTCAGAGTCTGGCGGCCCCACTCGAGCATATGCACACCTATTTATGAAGACACTTAGCGTGGATTTAGTAAGTTCACCGCAAAGCTCCAGGGGTGCCTGTCTCTTTAAATCCGTCTCCTCCCAAGTGAAATTTGTGGCCCTGATGAATGGCAGAGCAGAGTCATCCATAAAAGGGCAGAGGAAAATCACACTCATTTGCATACAGTAATTATTCTGTGAATCAGGCCACCTTTATTGCTGCAGAAAATCTACTGTCAGCATCACTCTATAGATCACGTTTGAAAATCCAACAGCTGAGGAGAGTAATTGTTTGGAATCCATGTGGTCCGGTACTCCTGTCTCCAGCTTGTCAATTATCCCATGTCTAGGTAGACAGCAAAATCTCTGGGTACCAGTCAATGAGTGTGTTTTTTTTCTTTTCTTCCCCTTCCCTGCATTTCTGGGAGGTCCCTACGGACCAGGCATGGCCCAGAAGACTTTAAGATAACCCTGGACTTGACTGGTCAGAGTTGACATCAAACATAAATGGCGGGAGGGTGTTGTCCTTCCTTCTCCAGAACCCTAAGAACCCTACCCCTGCCCACATCAACCCACCAGCACACATGCACCATCACCCCTATCTACTCACTCCTCCGGCTGCACCCACCTTATCCCATGTCCACTAGTGAGTCCCAGATGTGGCCTCTGCACGCCTCCCCCTGATGGGCTGGAGAGGACAGATAGATGTATTAGCCTTTTGTGGCTCTCCAGTTCTAGGAAAATGGGGGGGATTGAGGTAGAAATGGAATAGAAGCTGTGCCAGCGGCTCTGAAAAGGAATGATAGGAATAAATTCATGATTTATAGGGTGGCGGAAGGACATGTAACACATATCTTGATCTCCAGAGGAACACGTAAAGGAATGCTTCCATTGAGAAGAATTTGTACAGGGCGTAGTTGAAAGAGAAACACTTGTATCAGGCTCATTTCAAAGAGTTAGCAGGGACAGCACACACAGAAAGGCTCAACCGGTGACAGTCAAGAGGAAGATAAACAGCTAATGTGATTAAAACAGGTGCTTTTTGATTCTGATCATTTCCATTGTTGCCTGGAATATACAGCTTTCTCCTGATCTGCAGGTTTTAAGATACACAGTGTAACTGGGTCAAAGACTACACAGAGCCTGAGAAACAGCTCCCTGAACTAACCACTTTCTTTACATGTTGATTTATCCTTTCTGTACCCAGGTCCAAAAGCCTGTTGTAAAAACAGAGTAAAGATTTATGTATATCAAAAATTCAAATAAGACACATGATGTAGAAAAGGCAACATTGGAAACACCATGAGCTGAAGGGCCGAATAAAGCCACGTTACTGCCACCGGGAAGGAAGGCGGAAAAGTCAGTTAAGGTAATGCTGGAAGAAAATCTGGAACTAGAGGGTTCAGTAAATGGTGGTCCAGCCTCCAAGTTCCTACAGGCTGAGATTTGGTTTCGATAAGTTACTTGAACATAAATGTTTATTGAAGAAGATTTCAGAGGCGCCTGGGTGGCTCAGTCAGTTGAGTGACTGACTCTAGATTTCGGCTCAGGTCATGATCTCACAGTTCCTGGGATCTGCGTGAAGCATGGAGCCTGCTTGGGATTGTCTCTCTCCCTCCCCCCCTCTCTCTCTGCCCCTCTGCTGCTCATGAACTCTCTCACTCTCTCAAAATAAATAAATAAATATTTAAAAAATATTTTCATAACATGGATGAACCATGAGGACATCATATGAAGTAACGTAAGTCAGACACAAAAGGATGTGTACTGTAGGATTCCACTTACATGAGACACCTGGAGGGCTTATATTCCTAGATGTGGAGAGTAGATGGTGGGGGCCGGGGAGTCACCATCTCATGGGGACAGAGCTGCAGTCTGGGAAGATGAAGAAGCTCTCGAGACGGATGGTGGTGACAGCTGCACGGTAGTATGACCGTACTTAATGCCACTGAGCTGTAGTACAGTTGCAAATTCTGTATTATGTCTATTCCCCCACAATAAAAAATATATATCCACCTTAAAAATTCTTTCACCTTCTTGGACAACGGGGGAGATCCTACGAGAGGAAGTCATTAATGTTACAAAATTGGCAAAAGTACCAAAGAGTTTGACCAGAGATGGCATCTCTAGGAAATCAGCGTCCTCTCGTCTCATGAGAGATCTTTTGGGAGGACTTGTGAGTTTTACTGCAAACCCGTCTCTGCCAGGCAGAGGTGTTGAGAAGGCAGAACCAGCGCACTCCGGAGAGCAAGCCACGTGTCTCGGTGAACCCCGTAAATCTTCTAATCCAGCTGATGTTCTAACGGAGGGTTTTCCGATAATATAGAAACAGTATGGTACAGCTCCAGCCATAATCTGTCGGGACACAGAACTTGAGGAAGATGGAAACAGTTGATATGGTGTGTGCGTTACCAATGCTGGTTGATGCAATTGCTGAGCTGGTCTCAAAACCGTAGGCATCTTTATTTGGATACTCGGCTAAGTTTGTAGGTAACCAACCTGGCCAAGAGCTTGGTGCCTTACAAACTCACAAAGTTAGCTACTGTTGGAAGGAGGTGCTACATCACAAAATGCCACTCCTAGCTCAGCACGGCAGTTCTCAAGGTTTCTCCTGCTGAATGTATCATTCGGCTCCTAAGTTCTATTTTCAGTGGCAGGACAAAAGCCGGTGTTTAAGTGAACACAAGATGAGCCGATGTCATTCATAGCGCCGCTGCTGACCTATGAGACGACCTTGAATGGAATAAAGTAAGATCCAATTGACCAATTTGACAATAAATTATATTTAAAAGATAATAAATAAATAATCAATCAATCAATAAACATTTAAAAAAAAAAAAAGAGTCAAAAACACTTAGCAACTCAGAAGTGGTCAACCATTCTATTTGGTCTGTGCTTTGCAGGTCAAGTTTTTGACGTTGGTCCGCACAAGCGTAGAAAACCTCCAACAAAATCTTGCAGCACAAATATTAGAAACTGCAAAGTCTCTCCTAATTTGACCTTTCTGAGACTGTTTAGCTTTTGTTGTTGTTTGAAGGTACACACATCTGTTGATCACGAAAGGTCTCTGAGTTTTAAAGCGCTAACCAAGGAGTTGGAGAGGCAGTGTTCACGGACAGAAGGCATGGCTTCTCCAAAGCGGTGGAGGACACTTGAAAGCACTGAGTGGGTTGTGGGCTCCCGAGGACCCAATAAGAGGAATTTGGGGGGCCAGGGAGGGTAAACGAGCCCCATAGGCTGAGTCTTGCTTTCTGTGGTGCTTAACAGTGAGAGAGGGTCGATTCCAAAAGGGCTGGAATTCAACACATGTGAGGAGTGAGCATGGCAGGAGGAGTCAGCTGGCCATGACAAAAGAAAAAAAAAAAAATCAAGGACTTCAGAATTCACTTATTACTTCAACCAAGACTCCCTGAGAAGGTATAAACTGTGAGGTCACAGGTGTAAACTGAGAAGTCATAGGTACGAAGAGAAAAGAGACCCCATCAACTACAAGTCAAATTGCATGAGTATCAGGCTAATGGGCAGCAAAGCTTCACCACCAACCTGGTTCTGACCTAAGAGCTATGTGGCCAGAATTTTTTGACACAGTGAGAAGATCCTGTTTCAAGATCAAAGGCCCTTTTGGGCCCAGTTCGGTCTTCCTTCCCAACAGAGCCCAATTGTCTACTCGGCATTTAACAAATACCTGTAGATTCATTAAATAGAAGTTCTAATTTAAGTGATTAATATGGTGAGGACAGGCAGGCTACAAAAGGAAAAGCCAGGCCACCAAGAAAATGAATATCAAAGATTTTAAGTGTATTTTAGACAAGATACAAAAATAACTTTAAAATTTTACTTTAAAATTCACGTTGGGGCACCTGGGTGGCTCAGTCGGTTAAACGTCTGACTTCAGCTCAGGTCACGATCTCGCGGTCCGTGAGTTCGAGCCCCGCGTCAGGCTCTGGGCTGACGGCTCAGAGCCTGGAGCCTGCTCCGGATCCTGTGTCTCCCTCTCTCTCTGCCCCTCCTCTGTCCGTGTTCTGTCCCCCTCTCTCTCTCAAAATAAATAAACATTAAAAAAAGTTTAAAAATGATAAAATTCACATTGCACTCATGGCCATATTAGTTCAGGCTATGGGTTAGAATGTTAAGTTTGCTCCACATAACTTTCTATGCAAGTCATAGTCAAAAATTGCTACCGTGTATTTTTTTTCATATTTCCTATATATCACATGAATTGTAATGCGAGGGGGGGGGGATCAACTCAAAATATCCCTATATATTGTGATATATTCCTGTGTATGAAGTGTAGTATTTTTCTGCAAAAGGCCCTGTCTTGGGCATGCTTGTCATATTCTAGCTCTAGCAAGTTACCTTTCTCACTGCCCTTAGGGTGCTCTCCAGACCTCTGGAGACCTATATGTTGCGTGGTACAGAAGTTTAAGGTCTTATCTGGAAATCTTTCCAAGTTGGCCAAGTTCATTACTGCATTAGGCCCATCGATGGATGGTAAGCCAGTTTACTTCTCACATTATTATGTTCCCAAAGAGGAGCGTAGAACTCTAACATTTGCAGATGGTAAAACCACTCTTAGCGCCAGAGAAAAACCCAATAATTCATGGGGAGTCCCGTGATCTGGGTCTCTCTCTTGTTTCCTTCGCTTCCTGGGTAATCGCATGGCCATCATCCCTGGCGGGGTGATGGGGTAGAGTGAAAAATGCTGATACTTCTAAGCTAAAATTCTGTGTATTTTATCTCCCTTGTCAGAATCAAGCAGCCGTGGAAAGTGCTGGAAAAAGTACATAGAGTTTTGGTTCCTCTCCTTGTAGCAAGTGGTGCTCCTTCAGCGGTCTGCTGTTCATTAGGGACCAAGCTGCCAATATTGGCTTGCTCAGATTAGCTCTTTATAGAACTGTACCGATACCAGTGTTTGAATTCCTCTTCAACTGAAAATTTGTCAGAGAAGAAAAGCATTAAACCTGTCACCAAAGATAAAGATCAGATGTTTGATTTCAAACAGAAGAAGCAAACACTCCACCATGGACTCCATTAACTCTTGAGAACTCTCCTCAAAGTCATGTGGAGAACTAAACCAGAACTGGAAAGGGGGAATAAATCCAGATTTTGCCGCCATTTTAACAGCTGCAGAGGATGTTGGACTTGGAACAGAAACACGGAGGAAAGGGAACAAAGGCGAAACCTTTCTTCCTTTGTTTCCTTTCATCACAAACGTGATTTCACAAAACCAGTATAGCTAGCTGGTCTCAAATGTGTTTCATGGAAAACAAATGAGGCTCAACTGTTTACGTAGAATAAAAGGTTTGGGCAGATCGTGCTGAGAAAGAGGTTTGGACGTTAGGAAATCCGGGCGCGCCATGACACCCCCATACGACGATTAGAAAACCAGCCCCATGTTGATAAATAAAACGAATACTTTCCAAGCTTTCCTACCATCCCTCATTCTTACGTCCATTAAATAAAACCAACGTGTTTCTCTGTTTCATCAAATAATAATGGACAAACGATCGGTTTTGATCTTAACCTAAACCTGGAGTTTAGACGGCAGCTATTTCCACAGGGTCTGGCCACTAAAAAGATTAATAAGCATCTTATCTCTGCAACAAGCTAGATGACAAGCATCATCGTCCCCATATTATGGATTCAGACATCGGGGCAGGGAGAGGTTGAGAGACATACTGGGTGTCATAAAGAAAATTAGACTCTCAAATTTAGTGCACTTTTATTATGCTCTCTCAGGAAGGAGGTGTAAGGCGGTAGATCAGAAGTCAAGACCCAGGGCTGGAAGGTCAACTCTGGCACCGACTCATCCCACAGCCTTAGGCAAGTCATTTCACCTCATCACAGCTCCGTCTTCGACATTAGGTAAAATTGACAATTCCTACCAGCCCTCTCCTCCCCTGCTGCGAGGATTAATGAAATGAGACCTGTACCGCACAGCTTGTTGGTAGAAAGGCTCTCTATAAATACAAAATATGCTAAGTGCCTCCTTCTAGGTTCCGGGAGGTTTCAGCAAGCCCCCGGAGACACTGATGCACACTGCCGTGCATTTGAATAAGCCGTCCCTGAGCTCTCCCGGGGCCAAAGAGGCACAGGGAGACCATGGCCTCCACGCGGGGGAGGGACACGCAGGCTGCCCAGTGTCGTTGCTGGTCTGGGAACACCGTGGCCGCCTCCCTGTGAGGCCTGAGATAGGGCGCCAGATTGGGAGCCAGCAGGCAGTCACGCTGCCTTCTCAGATGGGCTCTGGACACCGGAAGAATCTTCTGGGAGGTGGGTTTGTTCTTGGAAGTGCCATCCAAGTCAGTGGGGTCTGGAAGGCTCCAACGGCAGTTGTAAAGAAGCATCCGGACTCTCTTCTGCCCAAAGGGAGGGCCGTGCGACTCCCCCAGGGTAAGCAGTCCAGGATGGGGAGTGATGTGCCAGAAGGTGACCGTCCATGAGCAGAGGAGAGGAGGGGAAGCTGGACCTAGGACCGCACACCTTGGGTATGGAATGTTGCCATTCAGGAACAAGAGATGGAGAAAATCACCTCTCCTTTCCACAGTGCAGTGCAGGCCCCTCTCGACTCTGTCCTTGGAAAGTGCTGGAAGGACCACAAGACATATATGAGGGCTACTCTCAAATTCTGGCTCCAACCCAGAGATCTCAGGCGCCGACTCCGTTTGTGCAACTGTTCAGCCGGCGTCACCCCCCGGGGCTGGTGAATGGGCTTCTCCAGCTGAACGTGTCCAACACCGAAGTCCTGACCTTCCCTCACACGAACAGTCTTCCTTGTCTCGGGTCACAGCAGCTCTATCTTCCCGGTGGCTCAGGCCAAAGATACTGGAGTCACCCCGGGCATTTCCCTTCTTTTCGTAAGTGCCGTCCAATCTCCAGGAGCCTTTTGGGCACCGCGTTACGGTTTGCCCGGACGCGTTGTCTCCTCACCTCCTCATGCCAACCACCCACCACCACTGTGCCTGGATCACTGCACCCTGTGCCTACCTCCGTGGCCACATCTCCCCTTTTCCAAGGACGCCAGTCATATCAAGGCCTGCACTGAAGACCTCATTCAAGCGTGGCCACCTCTGTGAAGACCCTGCCTCCAAATAAGTTCCCAATCGGAGGTTTCCGGTGTTAGGACCCCAACCTGTCTTTCCTTAGGGGTCACAATTCAAAGCCAAACATGCATAACGTGTTCATTGAATTTGCTTTGACGGTCTGTTTTCCCGTGCTAGAAAGTGAACTCTGTGAGGCAGGTCTCTGTGTGGGTGTTTAGGGGTTGTTCTTGTTTTCCTGATAGAAAGTCAGCTAAGCACTGAGAATACGGACCGGAACCTAAGAGATGTCACTACTTTTCAAGTGAAGGAACGAATGGACTTTATCACCATTTTGCAGGCAAGTTCTGTGCCTTGCCCAAAGACCTGCAGATACTTAACGGGAAAGTCTGGACCCACATCTCGGGGGGGGGCCCCCAGCTCAACACACGGGATTTGGATAAATCACTGATTAAATGGGCTGGAGTTAATGGAGATGATGAGATTATTATCAGATGGAAACGGCAGGCTGCAAAAGCCTGGGAATCTGGCTAACTTCGGCGGCAAAACTTGCCTGGGTTCTGGTTTCAGACAGGTCGTTGGGAGCCCTTGGGTGCCCATGAGGTCGTCCGGCTTGGCGTTTCTGTTAATCAAACAGCACAATAGTTGCCTGGATACCCTCCTCATTTCATCAGCCATGGTGGCCTGTTACCAATTTCCAGAAAATGAAACGAGGCCCCTGAGGACTGTAATTTGGGGAGTGCAGTAATTTAGGAATGTTTAAAGGGATCTGGAAAACCTGTCCAGTCAGTTGGTTCTCAGGCGCAAATGGCAGGAGGCCCAGGCTTATGAAGGGTGGGTACCAAGTGCTGAGCGTGGCCCCCTTATCAGTCTCACTACCAGGGACCTTTTGTTTGTTTACTCGCTTAGATAAACTCTCGAATCCTTGGGAATGCTCCAATAAATCTGTTTTCCTAAATACTTCATTCTTGTTTATAGAACGCCTTCAAAGGCTGTGACAGCTTGTGGCGGACAGAAACAACGCCTGTCTCTCAGCGAATTCCCCATCTTCTTCCCTTGCCTCAAAATATTTCTTGAGGATGTAAAGGCCTCTACATAATGATCTCAAGTCTTCGCCTAAGTGGCAAAGCCTTGCCGGTATTCCTCTGGGTAAATTTTGCGTATTCTCAGTTTAGTTTCGCAGCGACTAAGCTCATTCTTTAATTACATTTGGGTTCCTTAATATACTTCAAGACGTGGCCAAAATATAATGACTATTCTACCTGAAGGCCAAGAGATTATTTTTATTTTTCTTCGTTAGGAGAATAACCCAGTAGAAAATTTGGATCGCTTTGCCTTTTTATAGGAAGGGAGTTTTAGCAAATGAGATCCGTGTGTTTTCCCAGTCATGGTGAGTCCAGCTTCAGACCAGGCTCATGCACACAGCTTTGCAGTTCCTGGGCAGTTGGGTATAATTCCAACAGCCTTGCCTCTATTATCTGTCTAATAGATTATCCTGCTCCATATCTCCGTGGCACCAGATGGCATTATCTCCTTCGACTGGCTGTTGCCTTGTTAATACAGAGTTACATGGAAACATTAAAGGTCAGGAGGGTACCATATGGTCTATTCTGTCCTGCCCTTTTATGCCCAGGAAAGGCCAAACCATCATCTGAGCTTTGTGTCCAGCAGTAGCTGGTTATATTTGATTCTCCGTGTGACTCATTACTCCATTTCTACCAAAATGCTGTAGCCAACAATGCCTTCAACGTCTGCACGGTGGCCATTACTTCTACATCCCAAACATCTTCGAGAAAACTAAACTGTAAATGACTTTTACCTGGGTTCCTTTTTCTTTTTAAATGCTGCACTATCCTTGTGTTTTTTTTTTTTTTTTTAAGAAATACATCGTCTAACAATTCGAATATACTTTTCTAATGTTTTGCATACTGTTGATATCGTGGGTCACTACCCATCGGTCGGTAATTACCACTTGCAATCTGGGTTGTTTCTGTGCGATCTGCTTCTTCGGCCAAGGATCCTGGTCCGTCTCCTGGTCCCTCTTTCATCATTCGTTTGCTGCCTCAAATGTCTCCCACCCAAGCAGAGAAGCCTTTGTATCTCTCTGATGAGTCCGGGTTCTAATACAATGAAAAGGTGGAACGTTTTGCTTCCCAGGCAGAGCTGCTGAACGAGAAACAAGCTGCTAGCTTGGAGCTAACAGCCATCAGTCCCACAAGAGTCGCCACAGGATGTTCTTTCAGGAGGTGACGCCCATACCAGTGAAGCAATGGCTCTGATGCTAACCCTTTGCATGTTCAAGTATCTCCTGCACGCTGGTGGTGAGTTCCTCGAACACCACGTCTGACCTGGCAGCATCTTTCAATCCTCTCTCTCTCTGTCTCTCTCTCTCTGTCTCTCTCTGTTTTTCTTTTCTTTTCTTTTCTCTCTTTCTCTCTTTAGGACAGCGTGAGATCACTGTTGGTAGATCTCATTGTAAACTTCCTTTGCGGTTGTCAATTTATAAGCAATCCTTGAACGTTTGCAAAGTGTGTGTCCCCTATAATTTAGATTAAGTCTTTCTTCCCTCCTGCTTACTTTGGGCCTGAAAGGTCAGACTATTGAATTGTCACCAGATACAATGAGTAAATAATTACTCCATGGAAAGCAAGGATATGGATCAGTTATTAACCTCTGTCCTTAATCCTCTCTCCACACCCTCACTCTCAGACAGCTTAGAAATTCTGTTTATAATTTCAGAAACGTTCCTTCATCCTCAAGTTCAGCCGGTGCCCCATTTTTCTTTCTTATGAAAATAATCTGGCTCCAATCCTGGTATCTCACAGGCTCCAGGGTCATCAGGTAAGTCTCACACCTGAACTTGGGCTTTGTGAAGCTGGTGTTCCCGGCAACTCTGCCCTGTCGCCTAGATGCTACAATTGGGTTGTGTAGGTTTGTAATCAGAGGATTTACAAATTCCTTTTCAAATTACATAGAGGACGATTCAAACTACTCTAGACACACTACCTCTTCGTCTGGGGGTGGCAATGATCATGAATCTGCCTCCTGGAGCTGCCACGTGCTTTCAGTGATGGTGCAGGTAGACCATTTATCTCTGTGCCTGGAGAGTAAGCCTTAGCTCACTAAGTGTGACTATTATTATTATTATTATTATTTTAATGGTTATTTAGTTTTGAGAGAGAGAGAGGGCGAGTGGGGGAGGGACAGAGAGAGAGGGAGACACAGAATCCCAAGCAGGCTCCGGGCTCCGAGCTGTCAGCACAGAGCCAGACGTGGGGCTCGAACCCACAAGCTGTGGGATCATGACCTGAGCCGAAGTCGGACGCTTAACCGACTGAGCCCCACAGGCGCCCCTCAGTGTGATTATTATTACACGAGTCCTCAACAGGGACTGAGAGGTGGCCGTTATTACTCCTATTTCACAGATAGATACGCTGAGGCACAGACAGGTGAAAAAACTCCATTCAGCTCCGACTGTGAGCCTGAAAAAAAGCCAGACAAAAGCCCAGATATTCTAAATTTTCTCTGATTGATACACAGTACAAGGCGACAATATAATACAATATCTATTACAGACAGAAATGAGTCTCCTGGTTACCATTTCCCCAAACAAATAGAAATAGAAGTCATTCAACCCTGAAACCCACATAAGTGCAGGTAGATAAAAGCTTTTCCTCTGCGGGCACGGTCAAGTGGGATGGAATGTCAGTCCAGGTGAGGGTGGAATCAGGTGGCCCAGGCTAGGGCGGGGCTGACGGACTGAAGGGCATCAAGGTCCCCAAAGAAGACGGGTTAGGACTGGCACTCAGTGTTTGGGGTTACTGCAATGCACCTCCCGTGTGTCCAACACTTATCTAGATTAAGCCCCACTCCTGAATCCCCGGGCTCATCCCCGGCTCTAATAGTGTGTCAGTGGTGGTGACCAGTAAATTAACCCTGGAAAACACTTATTGATCTCTACCTCAGATTGCTGACTTCAAAAAAATGTCATTGTTCCATCACATATACTGTTCTGCCTCATTAACTGCTGTCACCGTGTTCCTGGGCACCCGGGGACTCATTATTCGTGACACAGGACTCGGCATGAACTTGCCAGGCGGTTACCAGACCAAGGCAACAGGTGGCCGCCCACCCGCCTGCCCTCTTCCTCTACTCGTGGTTGGAAGGGGACCCAGCTTTGTTTACTGGACCAGTGGACACAAAGCTACAAGGTGAAGGATGTTCCCAGCACTTGCGGTGTTCCTCACAGCCTACAGGGTACATGAGCTTACACTTCCTTCAAGGCGACTTCCAAAGCCTGCTCAGGATTTCTCCTCATGGAGTGGCTGTCGCCAGCTGGGTTCCCCGGTGATGACCCACTCCCCTATGAGCTGAGCTCCATCAGATGAGGCTTAATTAAATAAGAACTAGCCAGAGATCTGAAATGCAAATAGGAGGCCATGAGAAGTGGAAATCAGACCAGGTCACAAAGGAGCAGGCTGGGAAATCGCATACATTTGTGAAATTAAGAATGTAGAGTCAGGGCAAAAGGAAATTCAACTTCCACAGACCTAGGAAGCAACCGGAAAACATTTGGAAATTCTAACATCTAAAGGTTTTATCACTTATATGTACATGGACAGGCAGGTCCTACAGAGAAACAATTTTTACTTTTCCTGCAAGGTTTAAGGAAAACCTGAAAGTAGCACATGGAACTGAACTTCCTTTTTGTGATAGATTAAAAATCCAGCAGGAGTGGGTAAAAAGTGTGAGAGAAATGAGACAACTAAATTGTGGGACTTGATAAAAAAAAAAAAATATATATTTTTTTAAGGGAAAATCTGACCTTGGGGAGGGGCTCAAGAATCAAAACCAAATGCCCCTGAAGCAAATAGTTGTCCAAATAGATGGCCCTCCCCTCAGATATCACATGTCAGTGCTCAGATGATTCTGGTACTTTTTTTCAGATAAAACCCTTGCCACATTCTTCTGGTGATTAGTACAAATAAATGCTTCTTTGAGGTGTGATTCAATTCCACAGCTAAGAGTCTTTCTCAACCAGTATTTGTGAATAATATGTATAATAATATGTACAATTAAGTTTAGTAACACTGTAAGTTTCTTTCTGGGGAGAGGGAGGGTTATTCGGATTTTTTGCGGGTTTTGGGGGATTTTTTTTTGTTTTTTTTGTTGTATTTTTTGTTTTTGGTTTTGGTTGTTTTTTTTTTTTTTTTTTTTTTTTTGGTAATACAAAAGACTAAATTTTCATTCAGGGCTTGTAAAATGGTCCTAAAAGAAACTTGTAATTAATAGAAGCTCATCATTGATTTTAATTCCAATTAATCTTGGTTTCTCTTCAGTAGAGATATATCTGAAAGAGTCTTCCCTCTATCGTCCATTTGAGCACATGCTTTTCCGTAGGACGATGTGTAATTTCGTTTTCTACAATTTGATTTCTACAGAAAAATTAGAGAGGGCTTTGAGAAAAATTAAACTTACCCAAGGTCATGAGAAAAGGTAAGAGAGGAAATGGGTCTAGTTTAAGTGAGAACGAGGCTGAAAGTGTGTCCACGGGGAACCCCACGACATGCAGGCATCATGGGATGAGGGGAGGGAAGGAAGGTAATTCTCCACTCCCACTGAACGCAAAATAACAGCATTATGTTTGAACAGAGTCATGGGATGACAGTCATGGAATATTGCTGCCTTCTGAGGAGAGTGGTGTCTGTCTCAGGAAGCTGATGCACTTCTAGAAACTGGAATCTCTAACAAGAGATACTAAGATTTTTTTTTCGAATCTCCATGATATTAAGCCTCATTTTTCATATATCATTGTATAACAAGTTACCCCAAATGTGGCAGCTTCTAACAACAAATGCACATGGTCTCACATAGTTTCTGCAGGTCTGGAGTCCAGGAGTGGATCAGGTGGATGGTGTGGCATGAGCTCCTTCCTGGGGTTGTGGTCAGAAGCAGCAGCACTGACCCCAACTCAGATGGCGGCTGGAGGAATGGCTTCCAAGATGGCGCACCCAACTGGTTGTGGGCAGGAGGCCCCAGGTCTCCACCACATGTGCCTCTCCTTAGCAAGCTTGAGTGTCCTCTGAACATGCCAGCTGGCATGGCACAGAGTGACCTGAGAGAGAACAGGGCAGGAACCACATATCTGTGTAACCTAGACTTTGGGTCACCTACCAATATTTTGCTGTGCTCCCCTGGTCACACAGACAAACCCTAACCCACTGTTGGAAGACACCACACAAGGACCAGAACACCAGAGCACAGGGATCGATGGAGACCATCTTGAACTGGTCTCCACATCAGCTCTCCCAGCCCACCCTGTTTTCTACAAAGGCCTTGTTTGTGAGAATGTGGAGGAAATTTTTAAAGAAGGACTGCATTCCACACCTAGGTTAAAGTATGAGAACCAGAAGAGAAAAAAAAAATGATCCATAACATGGACTAATTAAGCATAAGTGAGAATCCGAAGCCAGGAACAACCCCACAAATGTTGAGAAGAATCTTGTACTGTAACTGTACTCACTTACAGATTACCGCAAATACAGCCTGAACAATACCCCTCCATTACCTCACAAGGCTGGAGGTCAGAGGCTGGACCCAGGTCTCTCTGGGGTGAAATCAGTGGTCTTCAGCAGACTACGTTCCTTGAAGAGGCTCCAGGGCAAATGGTGCTTTGAAACCAACCCATTCGGGCTATGAATCACACTCAGCTCCTTGGGGCTGAGGTACCATTCACTTGCTGACTGTCTCTGACCTTTGCTCTGGAGCTTTCCTGGGCTCCTTGTCATGCTCTCCGTGGGCCCCAGGGTCTATCTCCAGGGGTGCGGACACGTGGCCTTTGCTCTGAAGCCGCAGTGGTGTGACCAGCTTCTCTCTACTTGGAACCTCTCCAACTTCTCCCAGTCAGACAAAGTGTCCTGCTTCTAAGGGCCACTCTGATTGGATTGGGCCCGCCTGGATAATCCAGGACGACCTCACTATTTTAGGTCTTAAATATCAGTTATACCTGCAAAGTCCCTTCTGCCGTGGAAGAAACAGAGTCACGGGTAGTGAGGATGAGAACGTGGACATCTTTGGGACGCCATTCTGCTGACCACAGTACCTGATACTCCTGAAGATACACCTGAAGGGGTAGCTAATTCGGTGATGGTAGAATTGGGAGAGATGGGTAGAGGGGCTAAAAGGTTGAAAGGGAAGGAGCCAAGGCGGTCTACTCACAGAAGTCAGACGCCAGGAATGTCCTCTGAGTACCATGTGGATGAGGCCGTTGAGCTCTGCATGGCTGCAGGCATAGCCCCCACACCTGCCCACAGGAGCCACCACTCAAAGCACGTCCCTCACTTGGAAGGCACTGGGGAATGGCAGCAGGGACAGGAGTGTTTGATTTGGTTATTTAACTTTTAACCAAAATTGCGGACATGTTCCCCTCTTTGAATCTCATCAAGGTATACACACCCACATTCACAGCTAGCGTGAGACGTATTTGCCGCATTTTAATGAACAACTGGTTTATGGCTAAGTTACAAACCCCAGAAACAGAGTGATACTGTAAATTCATGAGATCCTTATGCTTTAAGTGTTATCATGACACATCCGACTCATACGAGAATATATCTTTTCTTTCCATAGTGTGGGGTTTACCTTACATTTAGTTTCATTTGCATGCGCGGTTTCCTTTCACATTGGCTACTTTTCTGCATGGTTAGGAGAGTTTTCCTCCTGTTAGACTACTGAATCATTCCTTTGAGAGGAGTGTGGTCTGAAGGTCAATGTTAAAGAATCGCTGGAGAGTCAGGTCAACTCGCCCTCTCTTTTTCCTATGGCATCAGGGTCTCTATTTCCTCACCCTTCCTATGATCTGAACAGCTCTCTTGTAATTCTTCTGCAATAGGAATACCTGTGAACACATTCAGTGGCCTGCTTCTACCATTAAGTAATGTTTTCTGGTCTCTTTCTAACTTTCCAAGTTGAGAAACCAATAAATATTTCTCAGAAACTTGCCTTCCCCAAAGCCAATCCACCATTAATGTAACACTGATGTACTTCAAACTATCAAATGTTCTGAAAGAAAATATGTGCTATGCATATATGCTGGCTGCTTCCACTATTTTTACTTAATTGATAAAACAAATTAATTTGAAACAATTTCAATCGAACTTTCTTGTTTCCCCGCCTCCCATGGCTTTGGCTAATAGCCAATGAGACCCATCAAACAACCAAAAGGATCATGGACACACATGTTAGGTTGAATTGGTATATTTTATCCATATTCTCTGACATTTAAATATGGCCTCTCTCTCTCTCTCTCTCTCACTTCCTCTCTCTCTCTCTTTTTCTCTCAAAAAAAAAAAAGGGGGAGCAAGGATGCCTGGGTGGTTCGGTCAGTTAAGCATCCTACTCTTGATTTCGGCTCAGGTCATGATCTCACGGTCATGAGATCGAGCCCCGTGTTGGGCTCTGCACTGGGCGTGGAACCTGCTTAAGATTCCCTCTCTCTCCCTCTCCCTCTGCCCCTCCCCACCTCAAAAAAATAAACAAATAAATACTGCCTAACTACACTCTTTATTTCCCTTTGCCAGAAGAAAAATTTCTCCTAGCAAAACATATACATTTTAGTAGAGTATTACACAAAGAGCTTCTTTCATATGCAGATTAAGTATAACATTTATACATTTAAAAAGATTAACATTCTCCATAGTCCTCCTTAGTCGGCATTGATATAGACACGTACATTTAATAACATACCAAATATTCTCTGCAGATGTAGACCGACACCTGCCATTTATGCTATCCTCAGGAACCTTAATTACCCATTCTTGAATACACATCTTGGAAGAATGTAATGGTGCACCTGGAGGCTTGGTTCTGGAGACGATCTTCCCAGACTCCGTGAAGGAGCAACCGAGTTCATGACTCTGAGCAAGAAGGAAGATTGAGGGAAACCCCCTGCCACGCAGAGGGGTAGCGTACATAAACAGTGGGCACAATCGTGCAAACCCTGGCCCCGGGCAACGGGTCTGAAATGGCCCGTTATCCATTTCCTAGGTAATACACCAACTAAATGCTACTAGGAGACAAGACAGCTGGAATGTCTGTCTAGAAGTTTAATTTCTGGCAACAAGATGTAGATGTCCAGCCACGTCTGCCCACAGCAACTGCCAGCTGAGTGGCAGTATTTGAAGGAAGTGGGTGACCAGAGGAATTCAGAAGAACGGGTAACCAGCGTGAAGGAGGGACCATAACCATTCTGGAGGGACCAGTGGAACCATCCAAGAACCGGAGAGGGCCGGCACCCTCAGGAGCAAATTCCCCGATCCCGTCTCGTGATCTGTTAGATGCGCGGGGAAGAAAGCTCAAAGTAAACAGCTTGACTTTACTAAGAAAATGTATAAATGTAATGTTCTTGGAGATCAACAAAAGTGTATCTAATCCCCCCCAGTCTATCTATCTTGGCTATCAACACGGGCGCTTCCTTGATTCATCTATTCTTAGAGCTTTCCATGAATAAACCGACGTAGTAGCATCAGAGTTTCTAAAACCAGAAGCCTGGATGTCAGCTGGGATAGAGTGTTGCTTCAAGCACCCCGTAGCAGGCAGTGGCTCCCCAAAGATGCCCGCATCCTAATCCCACGTCACCTCACCCGGCTCAAGGCTCTTTGAAGATGTGACGTAGGTTATAGACCTTAAAATAGGGAGATTATCAGGGATAACCCAGGGGGGCCCACGCTAATCACATGAGCCCTTAAAAGCTGGAAGCAGAGGAGACAAGGCAGGTGGAGGAGTTCGAAGGCTAAGAAGGGCCTGGGCGCCTCCCTGGTCTGAAGGAACGGCTGCAGGATGGATGTGGGCGGCCTTTGGAGCAGAGAGTGGCCTCGTGGTCGGTCAGCCAGCACCCAGGGTCCCAGGCCCGTGGCCCCTGGCAACGAACTCAACAGCAACAGGCATGAGCTGGAGGCAGACTCTCTCTCAGATCCCAGGACCAGAGCCTCGGCTGGCGCGGCCAGGAAGGTCCCCGGTGCGGGAGCCAGCCAAGCCCACCTGCACCTCCGACCTCCAGAGCCGAGAGGTGACAAACTGGAGCTACGTTACGTAGCTAAGTTTGTGGTAAATTCTGATGGCAGCAAAAACAGAAAGCTAACAAAGCAAAATGACTACTAGAAGCATTTTTGACAGTCTTTTGAAACGTTCCTAGGAATTAAATACGCCTTCCTTATGTGAATAAGGATTTGAGCCCACTGCCGGGGAAGGCAAGCTTGTCGGACTCTGCAAATGACCCAGAGCCCGGTTCTTGGGGACACGGCGTGTGCAGAGCCCCTGATGTGTTTATGCCCGCGGTGCCGGGTGCCGGGTATGGTGCAGGACACAAGACAAGCGATGGAGACTCTGCCCGTAAGGGCCACCTCCGTGCAGCATTTAGGGTGTGTCGGAAAGGCTTAGCATCTCCTTGCAAATCACTTCTCCATTGTCCAGTCTATTTATATACAGGATGAGTCCATGAATCAGAATTTTTTTTTTTTTTTTTGCTTGATGCAAATTTCCTGGTAGGAAAGTGGGGGTTCTCATCTACGTGTTAGCAGGCATCGAATTGATTTCTTCCAAACATC
Organism: Lynx canadensis; assembly: GCF_007474595.2. Taxonomy (NCBI): domain Eukaryota; kingdom Metazoa; phylum Chordata; class Mammalia; order Carnivora; family Felidae; genus Lynx; species Lynx canadensis. The sequence goes on along the minus strand of NC_044314.2, from coordinate 3,289,242 downwards.
TACAGTAATCAGTTTCAAAACAGTAATGGGGATTCTCTGGGTCTGGAAAAAGGCTTAGTGGAAAAGTTAAGTTGAAACAGGAGGCCTTTCAAGAGAGACAGGGTGTCACAGACCTTCTGCGAACTCCAAAGGCCCTGACGGGCAAGGCGCTGGGTCTCTGCTTGGAAGATATAGAAAACCAGAAGGATGAAGAAAGGCACAGAATAAGAAAGAGGTTGGCAGAGCCAGCTTGCGCAAATTGGGAAATTTTACTGAGGGGTGGGCCCTCCGCCGGGCCAGGGCCTGACCCATTTGCAGTCTTGTGCCCGTGGACCCCTTTTCCAAATACTGTTTATAAGCGAATAAGAAAAGACTGCATAGGATTATCAAGGAAACTAATTGCACTGAAATTCAGCTGTCACAATATTTAAAAATATGTGTGATAGCATCACGTGTTTCTTTCATAGTTTTAAATAAGTTGAACTAGTTTGAATAACCACACCAAAACTTTAAAGTAGTGATGGGAGTCAATGATATTTTAAGTTATCTGTAGCCCTACTAATATGAGATGAAATTATCTGTGACTTCTGTTGACAAAGTCACAACACCGCACTGCTAGGTTTCTGTATTTTGTGGCCCACATTGACCGTGAAAAGATGATGCTTCTTAGAGGCTAGCGCAAAATTAAGATGTAATTTTCCCCCATCCACGGCTACGTGTTCCTGTGAATTCTCCCCATGGACCCACCTTCCCAAGGATTAGCCCGGGTGGATTCACCCGCCCTGGGGGACCCAGGGGCCTCATGGTTCGTGCACCTCACTTAGTTTGCTTGATTAACTTATAGTGCCATGTAACTTCATGAATCAAACCTTACTTGAAAATAAAGAAAATTTATAAAAATGAAACCCAAATTTAAAAATAAAGGAACCAGACAAACCATTTGAACGAATTTTGCTAACTCATGCAAACAGGTAATTTCAAAACACATTTCCTATAAAATTGTGAGTCTCGTTTTCATCTGAATGGCTTTCTGTGCAGATACAGTCAGAAGTAGACAGGATAAGGCACATTTAATTTTTTTTTTCCTCTTTCTATCAATGGGGTTGATGAAATTATTTTGTAGAGTTTAACTTGAATCTCATCCATTCAGGTCAAACTGTGGGTACAAGGAAAACATCTTATAAATTGTCTTTGTTTGCAATTTAATACTTTACTGAAGTTGCTCCTGCCATAAAATCTGGGATGAGACCTTTCACTTCCTGACTCCCAGGCTAGGGTTTGATTCGCTGCACCAGACCCTTCTACACAGTATTGTATTAAATTGAATCTCCATAATCAGGTTGGTACATTTTTCTGTCCAATCATCCAAACGAGTACTTATAGCATGAGCAAAGCATATCTAAGCAGCCCCTGCATCTTTTTCTTCAAGCCCCGTGGATAATTACAAAACAACCAGGATGTAATAAAAAAATTCTGAATAATGAGAAACGTGTGAAAAACAGTTAAAATCCAGGACATTTTGGAGAGTTTTCAAAGTCATGCAGAGAGAACGACACCGCTAGTTTGAGTCATATCTGACATATTTTCGGCATTAGAGGAATGTTCATTCCCAGATTTTATGAAGACCTGCACGGAAGCAAATAGAAACAGAAATGATTACCACTGGGGCGTCTGGGTGGCTCAGTCGGTTAAGCGTCTGACTTCGGCTCAGGTCACGATGCTGCAGTCTGTGAGTTCGAGCCCCATGTCGGGCTCTGTGCTGATGGCTCAGAGCCTAGAGTCTGCTTTGGATTCGGTGTCTCCCTCTCTCTCTGCCCCTCCCCTGCTCATGCTCTCTCTCTCTCTCTCTCTCCTTCAAAAATAAATAAGCATTGAAAAAAAGAGAAATGATTACCATTAACATCGCAGAAGATGTTACACTTCACAATTATGAATGTAGAACAGCGTCAAACAGAGATGGGAATTTCTGGGATCAGCACATCGCCAGGAGCAGGAGGTGGGATACCAAGGACCAGCAGGTGAGATACAGGAGCTGTGAGAGGGTCCAGACCACGGAGGACCCTTTGAGTAGCCCTGGCTGGAGGAGGAGGAGAGGTCCACTGTCTGGACTACACCTGAGTCTGGGAAATCTATGCTTCGATGGATGGCATAGCCAATTGCAACTTGGGTTTTTTGGAGATTTTTTTTTAAATGTCTATGTATTTATTTTGAGAGAGAGAGAGAGCAAGCAGGGGAGGGGCAGAGAGACAGAGAATCCCAAGCAGGCTCCAAGCCCTGCGCACAGAGTCCAATGCAGGGCTCAAACTCACCGACCGGAAGATCATGACCAGAGCTTAAATCAAGAGTCGGGCGCTTAACCGACTGAGCCACCCAGACGCCCCTGTAGATCTTTTGCTATCAGCAAAATTCCAATTAGAAGAGTTTCTTGGGTGGCTGATGTGGTCATTGGTTGCGTCTGTGCCCAGAGGCCCTTTCCTTTGTCGTTTTGGACTGGAAGCTCGTGCCCCCCAGGCTTCATACGTTGAAAACGTAATGCCCAGTGTGACTGTATATCAAGAAAGAGCCTGTGAGCAGGTGATAAGTTTAAATGAGGTCATAGGGTGAGGCCTTAGGCCCACAGGCTGTCACCCTGATAGAAGAGGAAGAGACACCAGAGCTCTCTTCCTCCAGCGGGTGGGCACACAGCAAGAAGGCAGCCATACTGGAGCCAGGAAGAGAGCTCGCACCAGGACCCAAATCAGCTGGCACCTTCATCTTGGGCTCCCAGTCTCCAGATGTATGAGAATAAATGTCCATTGTTTCGGCCCCCCGGTCTGCGGGGTCTGTCATGGCCGCCCATGCAGACTACTAGACCCATCTTCTCATGGAATACCCTTTGGCGGGGGGATGTTCCCTTTCATTCCTGAGGTTGACGAGCCTGCCAATCAAAATTGCCAAACACTCTGGCCACAGGTGGGAGAATGGAGAGAGACACCAAGCTAGTTATAAGATGTGCCACCAGGGACACAGGGTCTATCAGCACCTCCCCTGGGAACACAGGAGAGGAAAGATGCTGAACTCTGGGCTTGCTCAACTGTGTGACCCTAGTCCCTCTGGAGCTCTCTGAACCTTGCCCTCACTTATTCCTCTCCACTGAGCAAGCCCACCAGCCACTAGAAAGTACTAGGGGCCTCAACCCCCAAAGGGGAGGATGATGGGGGGGTAGAGGGCACAGAGGGAGTCAGTGGGGGAGAAGGATGGCGGGGGAGGGGGAGGGGAGGGGCAACGGAAGACCCCCACAGCCGCCACAGGAGCCTGAGAACTAAGGCAGCTTGGAGAAGGGTTTCCCTGACTTCAACCACACCAAGAATGCCTAATAAAATGGACCCCAGCCAATTCTTCATCGGGGATCCAAGCATTTGACACATTCACTACTTCAGTGGCCATCAGAAAGATGGTGAGGTCAGCTCCCGGATGGACTCTGGCAGCTAGAACCCACCCTGGCAATTGCCAATCTATTGATTGTCATCTGAGGCAGGCACGGGCAGTTGACAGTTAAGATTGTCACTGAACAGCACAAGGGGTCTGGCAGACTGTACTCCCACAGATATCTGTCACATGTCTTCTGCTGAGACCTTTCCTCCAAATATCTTGCACAGAGAGCTAAGCCACTGCAGGGGTTTGAGAAGTGACCCCTTACAAGCATGGCATGGGCCGTGTCCCGAGAATGTGGAATACGCGAAACAGGTCAAAAGCAACCCATCGCAAGACATCTAAGTTGTGTCTTTTGGCTCATTGGAGTCCACTTTCCCTCCTTCTCCTCCTTTTCTTCCTCTCTTCTCAGTGGAATCATATTACTTGTGTGATAATGAAATTTACTTTTAAATTGCTTTTTAGGTATTAAACAAAAACTAATCAGACCCAAAACCAAATAAAAATAAATGAAATCCTGATAGTAGGCAGGCCCTGATAAATGTTTTACTACCTTCCCACTAAAAAACAAGTAACATTAAGCACCTCCCCCACAAACTTCAAGAACAATCTGCTTAAACACTAAGTGGTCTTGAGGAATCTGGGAGGAATCTTCACTTGCTCCAAATCGTTTAGAACAAAAATTACTTTTTACTTTAATTTTTTATAATGGAAAAGTTCCCAGCAAGAGTAGAAGAAAATAACAGAATGAGCCCAATGTACACTTCTTGGTTTTAAAAATTATCAAATCATTGCCAATATGGTTTCAATTACGTCGTCATCAACTTCTCTTCCTCTTTTGTTACGCTGTGGCAAATTCCAGATAACATCCGTAGACATCACACAGTAATTTTATTTGGAATTAAAAAAAAAAAAAAAAAAAAACAACCCTCTACCTAGTCTTTGCATCATGAAACAAAGTTTGGAACACATGTCATTCAAGAGTAGATGTGAGCAGAGATGTCACAGATGTCTCCTGTAGACATCAGTGTAAGGCTTTTCGGCCAAACTCTTTAAAAGATCTCATATTTGTTGTTCTTATATCAACAGTGTGTGTCTGTCTCTCCTTCCCTTGAATCCAGGCCACGCTGTGACTTGCTTTGACCAAAGAATTCAGCAATGCTGTGCCAATTTTAAGCCTACTCCTTGAAAGGCCAGGAAACTTCCATTTTCGCTCTCTTGGAATGCACACTTACAGAAGCCAGCCACCACAAAAAGCGTTCAGGCTGGACCGCTGACTATGGAGAGGCCCCACAGGACAGTGACAGTGCCCAGCTGAGCCTAGCCAGCCCCGCTGGGTCCCCCATGTTGCACAGACCTCCCCACTCACCTGCCTCCTGGACGAACCCAGGTATTCATGAAGAGCCAAAGGCTGCCCCAGGAGCCCGAAGATCCAGACAAGTGAGATATGATGTTGTACTAAATTGCAAGTTTGGGGGTTTGGGGTCAGAAATTTTTAAATTAAAAAAAATTTTTAACATTTATTTATTTTGAGAGACAGAGAGAGGAAGAGCATGAGCAGGGGAGGGGGAGAGAGAGAGAGAAGCAGAATCTGAAGCAGGCTCCAGTTTCTGAGCTGTTTGTTAGCACAGAGCCCGACGCGGGGCTCAAACTCATGAACGGCAAGACCATGACCTGAGCCGAAGTCGGACGCTCCACCGACTGAGCCACCCAGGCGCCCCTAAAAATTTTTAAATTACAGAAATGCAAATGTAAGAAACTGGAACATGATTCACTCAGCATTCCACAATGTTATCAGGCAAAAATAATGTCAATTTTAATTTACATTAAAAAATGTAACTATGTAAGCAATAGAATTAACATACTAATGGCAAGATGGCATGGCGGCTTGGAACAAGACGCCTACATTGACAACATGCTATTTCTGTGACTGTAGAAAATTATCTTGGTTTTCTTCTCCGTAGAATGCAATGAATGATCTACGAGGATCAAATGAGGTAAAGAAGGACACACATAAATAAATGAATAATGTAATCAAAACCATAGCAGAGGGATGGGATTGATAAATCCAAGACATTGAAATCGACAGATATCTAGCAAACATGGCCAGAGAAAAGATAGGATGAGGAAGGAGGCTGAAGAAAGAAAATGAAGAGAAAACAAAGCAGGAAACACAAAATGCAAACATTACAAACCAAAAAGGGTAATATAATTACAGAAGTAAAGAACAAGTTAATCTAAGAAAGTATTATGCAAATCGATGCACAAATAAATTAGAAAATCTTAAAGAAATAACTGGTTTCTGAAGATTAACTTTGACCCAAGAAGAAATGGAAATCCTGAATCAGCAAAACGTAGAGTACTGAAAATATTGTCACATAACGACTTCCAGCAAAGCCACCCGAACCGGAGAGTTTTACATCTTTTTTTTTTTCTTTTCACTTTCAAATAACTGATAATTCTTGTGAAAATGTAAAACTTCAGAGCCTGGAAACAGTAGCCATTAGTTTCCACTTCCTACTTCTACAGGGAGATGATTTCCTTCTCTTGCTTTATGCTCTTAGTTTTACAATATTCCTTTTTCAGGCGATTCAGCCATTTTGTCTTGAAGACGTGATCTCTTTCTTGCTTGATCGAGTTGATCTTCTCATGAAATTACCTAGAGACATGAGAAATTTCTACACTTTGTGGGCACTCCTTCTCTTTCGAGTTATACTTTTTTTTTCCCTAGGCCACGTTCTTGCTTCGAGAACTAACAAATCAGATGCATCTCTTATACAGTCTAGAAGAAAATCTAAAAACAGCCTGGAAAATATGTGTTCTTGGAGGAAATTTATCTGCTATAAAAACATATTGAAATGTACAATAACCAAAAGTATGTTGTTGTGGCTTAAGAATACTTAGTGGGAAATCTTTTCTTAAGAAGGTATGTTGTGGGGGCGCCTGGGTGGCGCAGTCAGTTAAGCGTCCGACTTCAGCCAGGTCGCGATCTCGCGGTCCGTGAGTTCGAGCCCCGCGTCCGGCTCTGGGCTGATGGCTCAGAGCCTGGAGCCTGTTTCCGATTCTGTGTCTCCCTCTCTCTCTGCCCCTCCCCCGTTCATGCTCTGTCTCTCTCTGTCCCAAAAATAAATAAAAAAACGTTGAAAAAAAATTAAAAAAAAAAAAAAAGAAGGTATGTTGTGGACACCAATCCATCCATCTACCGTCTTTCTCTCCGGCCCCATACTCCTGCGTGCTCTACCTGTCTGTCTGTTTCTCTCTTTTTTTTCACCCACCATCTAATACTGCCACTTTGTTTTCCTTCTGGGATCTATTCTTTCCTGAACCCTCACTCCCGTGATATTTTTCTGGGTCCCTTCGGAGAGGAACAGTGGCTCTTCCCTGGACCCGTAGCTGCAAGCTGGCTGGTTACAGAGCTGCTTCTGGAGGCACAGTGCTTCCAGAAGCCATCATGCACGGCCCTTCTGAAGGAGACCGAAGCCTCAAGACAGCAGGGGAAAGGCTCTCTTGAGACTATTTCAACTCTCAATCTGGGCAAGCCTGGAAATCAGCCACATCCCCTATCCTAATTGCATTGACTCGAATCTCCCTGTTTTACTGAGTCGGTTTGACTTACACTGGTCCTAAATTCTATAGGCTTTTTTCTGAACTTTATTTTTAAACAGCTTTGGTGAGGTATGATTCACAGACACGCACTTCGTCGGAAAGAGCAGAATGGAGTGGATCTTAGTAGACGCACATATGTTTGCCTCCATCAGCAGGATTTTTGCCCCCTACCCACCTAATCCATGAACACCCCAGCCCCGGCTCCCCCAGCACTAGAAAACCACCGATCGAATCACACAGTGTGTGGTCTTTTGTGTCTGACTTCTTCCCACGGCATGACGTTTTCAAAATTCATCCACGTTGTGGCAAGTGTCAGTCCTCATCCTTTGTCACTGCCAGTGACATCCCATTGCACAGATATACCGCCATTTTATTTACCTGTTCCTCTAAGGTTGACGGACCCTAGAAGAATAGAAGAAGACCCATGGAGGAAATTTTTGGCAGTGTCTTTCCCTTTTATTCTCTTTTTTTCTACCGAGCAATCCCTCGGACCCTAAACCCGACCAGGTCCCGAGTGAACATCCATGGGTACCATCAGGGTTCTTGGCTGGACATCTTGTGTGACCAACAAGAACAAGAGAGTCGAAACACCTGCGAAGCTCTTTCCAGCAGGGAGGGAAGTAGAGCGACTGAAGGAAACCTGCACCTTTTGAAATTTCAGAGCCCAGAGCTGGCAGTTCTAGAACATTGGCGATCGGTCGTGAGGACATTGCGGTGGCTTGTGCTCGTGGAAAACGGACTCCCCTCAACTTGCCAGGAGAGAGCTGTGCGCCTGTGTGGAAGACAGCGACGCCCAAACCTAACAAAACAGCTTGCTAACCGGGCAGCTCTAAATATTTCTAACGCCTTTATCAGTTCTTCTATTTTTCTCCAAGTGCTCCCACACTACCCTTGACATCTGGACTCACTGAGTCATATGGGAGAATAATCGCGCAGACCACATTCTGTTGGCATAAAGCAATTTCCACAATCATGTCTTCTTTGCAGCTCTGCTAAGAGGCGAACAGTCACCGAGACTTGACCCCCGGATGCTGGAAGACACTGAGGGCCGAGGTTGATAAGCATCTGCACAGAGCTCTGTTCAGCAGATCTGGGCGCTCAGCTGAGAAAAACTTAATCTGGTAACACGATTACCGCTTTTCCCTTCTAGGATGTTCTAGCACGTTCCGGTCCATTGAGGGAAAACACCCACCATGAGCTTTCTCTCACTCTGAAAGAGTTTCCTGAAAGAATCCAGGAATATTAGCTACTTATCAGTACATACTTGACCCCCCTCTTCGGGCTTTTAGTTGTCGCTGTTGGGGTTTTTTATGGTTTGTTTGGTTTTTGTTTTCTTGTCCCTTCCCAAGTGAGTAGAACGTGTCTGCTTTTGGAGCCAGGCTCTGTCATTTGTCTGGCACAGATCATCTTCCGGGGATGGCATGTACATTTTATGGCACTTTATACAGACCAGCCCGACTGAAATCCGTACACAAGATGCAAAGCTCAAAGTGACATATTCCAGATCTGACATTCTTACCGTGGCTTTGAGCTTCAGGCACTGACAAATATTCCACGCGTACCAACTCTCCCAGAGGAGGAAATGTAATGATGTTTATGTTATGCAATATGTAAAATATTTATACCCCAGCTCCAACACAAACTGACTATCATTTAAATCAGGAGGCAGTGTTTACAGTAAGGACAAGTGAAGTTATCTGTGCCACTCTTTGTAAGCAAAAGGGGAACCCCACAGAATAAATGCTCAGTTTATGTACAGAGTAAGATCTCACCACTGTCAGTGTTTTAAAGAATAACAGTTATGGGAAAGGTTTTTAATGTGCATGCTTCTCTTAGAATTGTTAAATTACCAAGAAGGGCAAAATTTATGCCTCTCTGACTATTGCCCTTATCTTTAGAATGGAAAAGTCTTTTCTTTTGACAAACCATTCTTTCATGAATAACCTCTTCAAGAGCATTTAGTTATCATTATTAATAAATTGTTACGGTAATAAATTATATTTTAAACATTTTATTAAATGCAGTTCTCATGTACTTAAAATAAATTGCAAAGCCGGCTTTTTTTCATGGTATTTAATATATATGGTATGACACAATGTGCTTTTAATATATTTAATGTTATATACTTTAAAATGTAAGTGTGTTGTACTTTTATGGAACTTACTTTATATTCCTTTCGGTATGGAAAATGTATTACTTTTTAATATGGGTTCATTGTGGAGTGCCATTAGGAAATAGAGCACGGTTCTTAAAAGTGGTAACTTTCAGAATTTAAGTACATTAAGCGTGGGGGAGGGGAAGAGACTGCATTATGATAACATCAAGCATCTAATTGAAACTGACAAAAGCAAGGGGAGACGGCTCACGCTGACACTGTAATGGCACCTGCATTTGCATTGACATCATAACAATTTCTAATGCAAGCACATGAGACAGCTCCCCCGACAAAAAAAGACTTCCCCTGACATGCCGCCACTTTCTCACATTCTTTGGACACGCTATCACTGTCATTCAAGATAAAGATAAAAATATTATGGAAAACATCTTGAGTCCATGATCATTAGATACTTTCCCCGGTTGAAATATGGTGGTCGTTTTCGAGAGTTTCTTATTTTGAAGCCTCAAAAATACACCGTTCGACTCTCTGGGAAGAATGCATCACCAAATTCCCAACTGCCCAAAAACTGCTCTGTAAAATAAGGAATTTAAAAATGGATTTTGCGGGGGACAATATTTTTGCATAGATCTTTAAGGCAAGAGAGAATGATGGTTCTTCTTTTGAAGCGGCAATTTTTCGGGTCAGTAGGTGCAACGTGGTGAAATCAAGCACAGGTGAAAAGTATGACCCCAAAGGAGGCAAAATAATTAATGGTTTTAAAGGGGGCTATTGGAGCTCAATCCAATGATGACAATTACGAGCCAGACTAAGCTAGAGAAACACATGTCCATGTTGAAATTCTGAAACTCAGCCTTTGCGCTTTAGCTATCCTGGGGTAGACACCAGGCTTCAAGGTCAAAAACGGGCTTTGGAGCCAGAACACCTGTCTTAGAATGCTGCCTTGTACCCCTGTGCCACTCCACTGGGCCCTCCTAGCCAGGACCCTGCATTCTTCTGCCTGCATTGTCCCTGCCTCTGCACCCTGGCTGGGCCCCCACTAGCTACACACTGGCTTCCCTGGGGCCCAGTCAGCTGCAGGATCAGACTTCCCCCAACACCAGAATATGAGTCTGACTTCCTAAGTCTATCCCTTTCCAGAAGGTGCATCTCATTCTAGACGCCCGATCCCTTCCCCATTTTCCTACCACAACATAGGTCACCAGGCTTTCCCAGCCACGTCCTCACAAATGACGTGAGAAGGATCGTTTAAGCTCAGGAACGTTTTCACATTAAAAGGTGAGATCCTTGAAGGGAAGGTAGGTTTTTCTTCCACTCATGTATCCAACATCCATTCACTGGATATTCACCAGGCACCAGCTCCATGTCTAACCTGCCACAGGCACTGTCCATCGGGGAACAAGAAGGGCATGCTGTCTGAGGAAGTCAGACCGCGAACAAGTGACCGGCCAATGAACATATGATCTCAAAGCGTGATGATGTTATGAAGAGGCTGGGACGAAGGCACGGGGCTAACCCAGGGAGAGGGTATTTTCTTCATATCATCAGGAAAGGTTTCTCTCAAGTAAAGACCGAAAGACAGGAGCCACAAGACAGTGTAAAGACGAGTCCACAGTGGAAGGTGTGAGGATCCGGGAAGTGCCCAGTTTGGCTGCGGTGCCAGTGAAAGGATGGGTTTGGGTGATAGACTGATACAAAGCTGTCAGTCATGTCAACATTTGAAAGTCATCAAAAGACTTAGGGAGCGAGTTTCCACATTCTAATTTGCGTTTAAAAAAAACTGGCTGAGAAAGATAAATGCCACGCGATTCCACTCCTATGTGGAATTCAAGAAACAAAACAAACAAGCAAAGGGAAAAAATAATAAAGGAGAGAGAGAAAGGAAGAAGCTGGCCACAGAGAACTGATGGTCACCAGAGGGAGGTGGGTGGAGTGACAGGTGAAGTAGGTGATGGGGATTAAGGAGGGCGCTTGCGATGAGCACCAGGTGCTGTATGGAAGTGTTGAACCACTGTATTGCACACCTGAAACTAACATTACACTCTGTCTTAACTAAGTGGAATTAAAATAAAAACAAAAAAGAGAGAGAAGGGCAACTGAGTAGCTCCGTTGGTTGGGCTTCCAACACTTGATCTCACTTGATCTCAGGGTGGTGAGTTGAAGCCCCACATTGGGCTCCATGCTTAGTGTGGCCTGCTTAAAAGGGAGAGAGAGAGAGAGAGAGAAGGAAAGAGAAAGAGAAAGAGAAAGAGAAAGAGAAAGAGAAGGAGAAGGAGAAGGAGAAGGAGAAGGAGAAGGAGAAGGAGAAGGAGAAGGAGAAGGAGAAAGAGAAAGAGAAAGAGAAAGAGAAAGAGAAAGAGAAAGAGAAAGAGAGAGATGGGCATTACGTAAGGGTAGAAGGGTCAAAAAAATAACACACATGAAAGGCTGTCTGGCTGCCATCTGCAGGGTGGACTGAAGGTCACCAAGAACAGAATGTGGACAAGAGGGAAGACAGCATTGCAGCAATCCAGGAAGACAAGTTGGCTCTTTGACTAGAGTGATGTCAGTGCCATGGATGGAAGTGGATGGACTGGAACATGCTCTAGAGAAGGAAACCATAAGACCTTGTGGTACGGGAAGCAGGGAGAAGGACGGACTGGAGGCAATGCCAAGGTTATTATCTGAGTAACTGTATAGACAGCAGACCATTCACTGAGATAAGAGAGGCTGAGACAAACATACATTAAGGTGGCATGACACTTGGGAGCACACGTGTTTGTGCAGGTTTACACGTGTTGGAGGTGGATAGGTATCATGCACTCCATTTTCAACAGGCTACTCTCGAGGTGTTTCTGCAGAACTCCAGTACAGATGTCAGATAGGCAGCTGGATAGAGAATTTTGAAGCTTAGAGGACAGGTTGACATCAGAGGTAAACATTTTAGAGTCACCAGGACACTGGCAAAGCTCTTGTGAAAAAGGCTTACCCAGAGAGAGGGCACAGGATAAGATAACAAGAGGCTACAGGACAAAAATCTTAGAAATTCCAAAATTTGGATATCAGGTTGAAGGCGAAAAGCCCAAAAACAGAGCAGCCAGAAAGAAGATAATCTAGAAATCTGGAGAAGTCTTCCAGGGAGACAGGTCACCGCACAGAGTACAGAATACTAAAGAATGATCGAGTCAACAGGTCAGAGGTGAAGTTTTTCAGGCTAGGAAGTGGGAATTCACTGGTGTCCTTGGCAAGAATCGTCCCAGCACTCAATGGGGACAGCTGGGAGGGACAGCTCACACTGGACTAGGTTGAGGGAGTGAAGGGAGAAGAGATGTGGAGTCACGTGGAGTCAGAAAATGCTCTAGGACTTTGCCGAGGGGAGGAGTGAAGAAATGCGGCTGTCATGAGCCAGAGGAACAGGGAGGCTAGAAAATTGTGTTGGATTGAATGATTTCCATTTTTGTTACGTTTGAATGGCATTTAACGTGGTTGTGCTCCCACGTACATCAGCCCATCTGATTCTGTAAACACCTTCCATGAGAGGTAGATAGGGCATTCACTACTTACATTTTACTGATGAAAAGCTGAAGCCTGGAAGGGTTGAAGACACCTGTCTGAGGTCACCGTTGGCTTCGTGGCTACGTGTAGCGCATTGAATGGCGTCTGCCCAAAAGATATGCTCGTGTCCCGGCCTCCAGAAAATGAATGTGCTCTTACTTTGAAAAGTGGTTTTTACAGATGTAATAAAGTTGAGGATCTTGAGCTGAGACCATCATGGATTATCCAGATGGGCCCTAAATCTGATGATAAATGTTTTTATAAGAAACAGAAAAAGGGAAAACACAGAGAAGAAGGCCAGGTGAAGACAGAGGTGGAGATTGGAATGACAAGCCACAAGCCAAGAACATGTGGAGCCACCAGAAGATGGGAGAGACAAGAAGGATTCTCCCCTGGGGCCATCAGAGGGAGCATGGCTCCGCCAACACCTTTATTGCCATCTTCTGGCCTCCAGAACTGTACACGGATCAATTCCTGTTGTTTTAAGCCACGATTTGTGGCAGTTTGTTGGGACAGCCCCAGAACACTAATCCAACCGGCAGCTTGTGCAGTCATACAGGCGTCTGCACTCAGAGGGCCCTGAGGTTGGTTTACTAACTGTATTACCATCCTGAAGTTACTTACCATTTTTGAACAAGGGCCTTGCATTTCCATTTTGCACTAGGTTCTGCCACTGATGTCCTTGGTCCTGCCAAGGCCATGGCAAATAGTAGTTTAAGCCAGGCTAGCACACGTCTGCCTCCTAAACCAATGTTCCTTCTAATGACGACCCGACAAGTCCTCTGTATGTTGGTCATGGACAGCACAGCTATGGCTTCCGTTTTCTTGTTTCTTTTCAGAAACGATGCACGCATGTGGACAATGGGGAATAAGAATGGGGGAATCGCCAAGTGCTCAGCACCTCAATATACTTGGAAAACTTAGAATTCAATGCTTCAGAGGGGAATCACCATCCTTTTCAGATGGAAAAATTTACCAAGAATACACGTTTCATAATTCTTCTTAAAACATTAAAAAATAGTAGTTTTACCTATTGAAAAATTTGATACAATTTTCAGTTCTCACATACCCACAGTTTACAAACAACTGATCTATACCAAACAAATGAAATAGAGGCGGAGCTAATTTGTTCTTTCACTCATTGGTTCTTTCACCTTCTCACTCAATAAGCACCCATTAGCCACAAATTATGTTTAAAGTGTTCGATGAGGTACAAGGAGAACAAACAAAGAAGAATAAAGGACAATCCTGTCATCTAGAAAGCTAAGTAGAAGTAGAAAGACACCTGAAGTAAAAACATTCACTCAAGTTTTTGAAGTACATGTATTTTAATGTCATGACAAATAGTAAAAATATTACTGAACAAAATATATCATTAGAGCATTATGGCTCTTAGACAATCTACATATAGGCTAATTAAGTAATTTAGTAGAAGGGGATTCAGGAAAAAATTGATTAGAGTGAGTAAGTATCACTTGTGAAATTTTAGATTTCCGAGAATGTTCATCCAAAGTGATTCGGCGACTGGAAGAACAAAAGTCTCAATGGTGGGTTCATGGGACATGAAAAATGGACAAGGAGTCCATCTATCATGAGGGGAAAGGTTAGGTAAGAAGTCAGACTACCAAAAGAAGAGAAGTATAAATGAAGAAGCTCTTTTCCAAGTTGGTCAGATGTGTCCCTTCCTTACGACAAAAGTTGTATCTTCAGGCTGTTTGCCAAAGGTGGCCGTTCAGAGAGAGCTTGTAAAGGCAAAGCAGACAGCTATCCAGTTCTATTGGATACAGTGCAAGCCAGTCCATGTAATTAGCATCACCATCGCCACCATCATCATCACCATCACCATCACCATCGCCACCATCATCATCACCACCATCATCATCGCCACCATCATCATCACCACCATCTCCATTACCACCACCATGACCATCACCATTGTCATCATCATCATCACCGTTACCATCGTCACCATCACCGCCATCATCACTTTGTCATCATCATTATTTAATATTTATTTACCATCTAGCACTTCGTGAATACTGAAATGGAAAACGACACTAAATCGCTTTTAAGCTTTCACTTAAACATTGTTTATTCCAGGAAGACAGAACTACAAAGAGTACACATTTGCCTTGGATCTCGAGTTTGTTGTCTCGCCAACTAGACCGTAAGCCTGTTGATGGCACACCACATCAGCTGTCTCTTGAAATCCTCACGGCCTCCGGTCAACATCGTTCGGGGCACAAGTGTAAGTCGTGATTCGACCACGACTTCATAAGTAAGTCGTGGACGACCACTGCTGCTACTAAAGGATGGTACCAAAAGGAAAACTAATGACTCTTGTGAGTGAACGACTGTGGGTCATTGGTTATTATATAAAAATGGAGACAGGAGTATCTGTTTTAAATGGTGGGAAAAGGAAATCGTTTTATAAAAGGTAAAAGAATAGGTAGACAGAAAGCTTTTTCTAGGTGTAGTTCATGCATCAAAGACCCGAAGAAGTAGGGGTGACTGGGAGGGCGGATACGGAAATCATCTTAAATATCCTCCAGGTTGGCATCAACTTTTCAGAAAGTATTTGAAAATAATTTAAGTATATTAATTTAAGACTAGAAACCGGTGTCTGACTTTTCTCTCCTCTGAGTACATTCTTTGAAGTTGTGGAATTCCTTTATCGCTATGATATCAAAAATAAACGTCGTGCTATAAAATATATGATCTATCCATCCAACACTCTTCATCATTATTTTTTGCATCTCGGTAGCTATTCATCCATTTGTCGACTGATTCATCCCTCAGCCGTGTGTTTGCTCTGATTCAACAAACACTTTGCCTCCTGTTTGTTAAACACTGCATCAGTGATGTGGCTGCAAGGTAAATAAGCCACACTCTCTGAGGCGCTCAGATCCAGTGGAAACTAAAATGTAAATTATTTTTAAAAAACCCGAGAGCAGTTACCTTATGGAGGTACTTTAAAGGGTCTGAGGCATCATAAATGAAAGAGCTATTAAGCCTTTATAAAATGTCAGAGATGTGGGGCGCCTGGGTGGCTCCGTCGGTTAAACAACTGACTTCAGCTCAAGTCATGATCTCGTGGTTCATGGGCTCGAGCCCTACATCAGGCTCTGTGCTGACAGCTCGGAGCCTGGGGCCTGCTTCGGATTCTGTGTCTCCCTCTCTCTCTCTGCCTCTCCCCTGCTCATGCTCTCTCTCTCTCTCTCTCTCTCTCTCTCTCTCTCAAAAATAAACATTGAAAAAAATATTTAAAAAACATGTCAGGGATGTGGATTGGATTTTCCCAGGGATGGAATGTGGGAGTCGGGCCTTACAAATGGAGGCACCATTCTGGGACAATATGGCGGCAAGAAGGAGAATGGGGTCTACCCCGCGGCATCTAACCAGAGGTTAGGACCACTAGGAGACACACACACACACACACACACACACACACATGCACCTGAAAACATACACATACACACACGCACAAACATGCATACATACGACAGAAACACACGCAGTAACACAAAAGCACACCCACAAATACACAAACACACACACATACAAAAGCACACAGCAAACATAAACACCCACAGACACACATACAAGAACACACATACTTCTGGCCCAGGGGTCAGAGGGACAGGGAAGGTGGCGCACCCCTGCCCAGCTGCTGCCTCCTGCCCACCAGAAGGGCAGCAGAAGGGCGCAGAACAGCAGCAGTGTGTGGGGCTCCCGCACTCCCAGCCCCCAAAGGGAAACCGTTCAAGAAAGGGAATTCGGGGCACTGAGTTGAGCCTAATCTGTGGACTCATTTCAAAGCCTCCGCGGTGGGTAGACAGAAGGCGGCTGCGATGTGAATGGACCAGGGCTGCACCCATCACGGGGAGCTTTGGGTCAGGGTGGATCAGGGAGGGCATGTGCTCTTGGCGGAGGACCCGGAACTTTATTCAGGAGCTGTCTTGAGGCCCTTAGAAGAGTCTAAGACATTAGTTGGCCTGGTGGCTTTCTGGGTGTCCGGAAAACGCAGGCGTGGCAGTGGAGGAAGGAACCAGGGCAGGAGCAAGGGAGGGACTGCGGGGCGGCACGCAAGGGCAAAGCAGAGAGGCTCCGGGGTTGTGCCAGGCTCTGGGGCCGGAGACAGTGGTGCCCCGGGCGCACTGCAGGTGTGTGATGAGAACAGGGGCAAGGACCCACGCGGCCAGCAGGTGCGCGTCTCGGCCACGTGGCCTTGGGCGAGGTACATAGGTTCCGTCTGCCTCCGCCCCCTCACTGATAAAAATGTGGAAAACCAGCCTATTCACCCCTGAAGGTCACTGTGAGCGTCAAGGGGCCCGGGGCCCGCGGAGCGTCTTTGCAAACAGGCTCGCACGAATGCCGCCTGTCTCTGTCTTAACAGGCGTCTCGCTCCAAACCTTTGGCGTCGGCCACGTTCTTTGTTCCTCTCTCCCCCTGAAAGTCGAAGCGTCGGAGGCTGTCTGCTCTCACACCCCGACTGAAGAAATGAGGACTCGAAGTGAGAGAGACAACACTGGAAGTGGTGGGGATCTGGCTGCCATTTCAAAATATTACCCCTTAGCCCGGTCATGTCTGCGATCCCGCAGGGTCCCAGAATGACTTCTGTAGTATCGACGAAATCGATTTTAACGTATTGTATTTTAATTTGTCCACATTCATTATGTATCGATGACCTATACGCTGACCCTCTATGAAACATCATATTTAACGAATCCTGGTTCCCTAGGTCTGTCAGAGGATGACAAGCCACCGGGGTTGCCAGAAAGCAAAAAATTAAATTTCAGAAGCATCAATTACTAAAAAGTACCGCTGCAACCTATTATGTGAAATAAGCCATGGTCTATGTATTTTTTTAGCATGTTAAATCTTTGGATATTTTGAAAGCTGCGTTTTTTTTTTTTTTCTCTGCTAAATAATTTTGTATAGTGGAATGTCGTGCATTCAGACGTGTTGGGAGGGCCAGCACCAAATACTGTAATTTCATGTGAGTATCTTTTCCTTTGCTATGATGTGGTGAGTGAGGTATTGCACTGGCCATCGGGAGAGCTGGCTTGTAGCCCAGCCAGAAGGGGACACGGGGCAGGTCACTTGTCCTTCGGAGAGTGCGCATTGGGTTTTCTCTGATATCCTTTTCCTATCTGGATTTTGGAGCCGAATTGATTCCAAATGGGTGTGAGAAGGTCAGGGAAAGAGAAAGCGTATCCAGGCTCCTGTGCCAGCTGCCGGGTGGAGAAGAGCCCAGGAGCATGGATCCCACAGAAAGTTCCAGCTCTTCCCCTTTCTAGAGCACCCTTGGGCAGGCACTCTTTCTCCCTGGACTTCCCCCCTCCATCGGGAAGTGGGAACGATGGCTGTGCCCTCTTCACAGGGTTGCTGTGGCCTGGACAAGCAGGCATACACATGTTAGCTAGGGTTACGACTTCCTCCCATCTCAGGAAGACTTGCGTCGGCAGCGCTGGCTTCCAAGCAGACTGGGTGCGGGGCGCTGTGGGGGCTGAGACGAGAGTCTGGAGGTTCATGGGTCTCCCGAGAGGTCTGGCCGCCAGCCAGAAGCTCATTCACCGAAGGAACTGGCTTCGATTATAACCTCCAAGGATTCTTTTCCATTTTTTATTACCCAATACTTAGTTCATTGAATTTTCCAAGATAACCGGCAAAACTCAGGCAGAAATTTATAGTAAATTGTATTGCTCTTCCTCAGATGAAGCCATTTTTCCTCCTTTCCCCCCTCTTTTCCCTAGTTTAGTTCATTCCTTTCTTGAAACGTATCCTAGGTTCTGAGTAGCATTTCAGCACAACAACAAAATGCCTTTTCGTTTTGAAAGACCCACCATAAGATAAAGGGTCTCAGGAAGCTCTTAAGCCACCAGGTGAGCCCGAGAGGCAGTGTGTCCACCGCCAGGGGTGTCTCAGGGAAGGTTCTAGACCTTCCTGTGGATCCATTGTTCCAAGGTCCCTGAGCTTTCCAGTACCCTCAGGAAGGGCAGGGAAGGAGCAACATTGCACCTGGTCTCCAAAGGCACAGGTCCGGACAGGTGACAGGAAAGCGTGCCGGGTTGGTAGCTGGGGCCACCGGTGGCGTTGGAAGGACAACATGGGACAGGCTGTGCGGGACTGGGTAGTGTCCCCCAGAGTCTGTGTCCACCTGAGGCCTGTGCACGTGATTGGTTTGGAAATGGGGTCTTTGCAGATGCAGTCAGGGTAAAACGAGGGCGAGCCCCGATCCAATATGACCTGTGCCCATGTGAGAAGAGAGGAGGGACAGACAGAGGGACATCGGCAGAAACGCCATAGAAAGAGAAGGAAGGAGGTCAACTTCATACGCGAGCATCGCTTCCCAAAGCCGCATCGACTGTCTCCAAAGACTATGAAAGTTCGCGCAGTCTGCATTAATTATATTTATTTCCAAACATCGCTAATTTGCGGAATATATTTTTACTTTATTGATGAGGTATATTAGGATAATAATGTGCTATATTTTTCACTTACACTGTATTTGTGAGGAAAGTGTTATTTAGCAGATGAAGAAGTACATATGAAAAGATAAGACGCTCACATACATCACCCTGCTCATGAAAAACAAATCCCTGCTCTTAACTTCTTTTCCATGCTCCAGCCATATCCCACGGCCGCACTGTCTCCAAAGCAATCTTGATAGGCATATAAGGAATGAAAAAAAAAAGTTATTTTGAATCTTCTGCCCCCCCCCATGATTCATGTTTCTTTGTAAACTGAAATGTTGAGAGTCGAGTAGATTGTATCAGAACAAAGTGGTTAAAGAAAGAGAGATAGAAAGATGTGGAAAGGCAGGTCTGTGGGGCTGTTTGTAATGGATGCCGGAAGACGAACGCTCCTTGCCTTCAGAAATGTTTCTTTCCTTACACAAAAGAAAAAGAAAAAGAGTTTTCAGCGGCCTTCACGACGAGACGTAAAGTCCCATCGTTTCTATGAAGTCCTCAATGGTAATATGGAAGCATCGGCATTTAATAGAAACAGATTGGAGGTCAGGTGGCTTTTTTTTTTTTTCCAAAATAGTTCTTTCCTTGCTGGAAAAGGAATGTAAGTTAGAGAGTAATCCATCAATCTTTTAGAGTGGTTTTAAACTTCCACCAGCCTGGAAAATATCCCCCGTCCTCACCAGAAGTCAGACAATGACATGTCTGATGGCACTGGGCTTCAGAGCCATGAGCATTATTGGGAAATGCTTTTCAAAGCGCTACTTGCCTTGTCTCAAGGCTCTAAAACAGGACCCGCTTTCTCGCATCGCTCATTCTGAAGCCGAGATCAATTTGCGTGTCTGGAGCACGTGCAATTTTACTACAACTGACACCGATCTTTTTCTCGCTTGTTTACAGTGTGAGAAACGCCATGGAATCGTGTGTTACTTCCTCCAAGTTTCCAGCACATCGTCGGCTCAAGGATGATAGAAGCGCTTTGGAAAATAGGTGCCAGCTTGCCATCCACGTGATCCGCTGCGCTGGCGGGCAAGATCGCGTGAGTCGGTGAAGTCCCAGCGAGTCTGGGTACTTCATTCCACCGTTGGTTCAGTTTCTTAAGCACCCAAGAGTCAGAATGCCAAAGAAAAACCCAAGTTAACGATGAGAGTTGGAGTTAAAATAGCTTGAGCTTTTCTTTAGGAAGGAGGCATGAGGTTGGGGCGCCTGGGTGGCTCCGTAGGTCAAGCGTCCAACTTCGGCTCAGGTCACGATCTCACGGTTCGTGGGTTCAAGCCCCGCGTCGGGCTCTGTGCTGCGACAGCTCGGAGTCTGGACCTGCCTCGGATTCTGTGTCTCCCTCTCTCTCTGCCCCTCCCCCATTCATGCTCTGTGCCTCTCTCTCTCTTAAAAATAAATAAGAAACATTAAATTTTTTTTTAAAAAAAGAAGGAGGCACGGTGCATTCTATATCCTATTTTCATTTCTTTAGGAGATGGGCCCAGAAGTAGGATTGCTGGATCACAGGGTAGTTCTATTTTTAGTTCTTTGAGGAACCTCCATATTATTTTCCGCAGTTTACATTCCCACCAACAGTGAACTCGGGTTCCCTTTTCTCCACATCCTCGTGAACTCTTGCTGTCACTTGACTTTTAACTTACACTGTTATTTGTCAATTGCATCTCAAAACGAAGAATGAGGCATCATGTTAAGAACTCCCTTGGTCCCTACACTATTCAGCCTGCCCGTGGCAGGGCCAGGAGACAGCAGCAAAAGAGGAGGGCACTCCCAGACGCGTCTTTAGTGACCTTTCTTCTGGCCATCACCCCCGAGTTTCATTGGCTTAAACCCCTCACCCTGACCGTGGCCTTTCTGAGGCTCCCAACTTCCCCATCATGGAAGGACATTAATAATATTTTCCCTAGTTGGGAGGGGGACAGAGAGCACGTTCCCTAGCCCCTGGGTTAACAATCCCTCAAAGAGGCTCTCGGCCCCTCAAAGGTAAGTCAGCCTTGTTGAGTTTGGTCTGTGTTGCCTTCACCTTCACAGATACCATCCTGTCTGGGGTAAGGATGCTCCCTGAAATGCCTGCCAGCTTGGAAACAAACAGGAGAAAGACCCAGATATGAGACGTGAGAAGCCTGGGTAACCCCAATTTAAATAATCTGCTCCTAAGTGACTGAAGTCTGGTTCCCCAGAAGGCGTGCTGCCCCGTCCCTCCTCCCCACTCTCTCTGAGTTTCGAATTTCTATTTTGATGCTGTTCCTCATTAAAATGAGTCCTTGTGTGTGGAAATAGTTTGCCTCTCTCCCCGCCTTATTGAAAATTTAAAAGAACATTACTCCCCAGAATAACTTCATCAGTTTGCACATACAGTAAGCTGTGTTTCCATCATTTACTCGTCTCTGGCTCTTATCTGTCTATCAAATTTAGTCTGCGGATAAGCTCAGCAAAGCCTGTGCCTAGCTCTTATTTTCGTTCAGTGCTTAGAACATAGATCATATCTAATGTATGAAAATAATAATAGCAAATGTATAAAGCGATCATGAAGATACACTGCCGAGGCTAATGCTGACAGTAAATTCTCAAAGGAAGGTTTCCTCTTTCCCGCGTCTTAGGAGATGGGGCGCTGTGCTGCAGGTCCCAGCCGTGTGCGGTGGCCTGTGTGTCCACGGAGCGCTCCCCAGGGTGACCTGACTTCTTGGCTCGGCTGAGGGTAAAGGAGTCCAGGCCACCCGGCACCTGCACTTGCCCAGCTACTCCTGTAGATAGGAAGTTCAGGTTCTGCTTTGGATGACCGGTGGGGAGGCCGATTCCTCCCCCCACCCCGCCCTCCGAGGATGAAGGCACAGGTGTGTCTGCTACTTTCAGACAATCGGATGTTACAATTTTTCAGAGCCTAATGAATCAGCTGAGGTCTGTTGTTTCACTGAAAACATGAACTAAAGATGCTATGGATAAGTGCATCTTGACTCTTTTCTGGACTGGCAGATTTCCGGTAATATTAAGCACGATCTATTAGAACCGCCGCATCCAGATGTAAGCTGTCACTCGGAGAGGCGTTGGCCATAGTCCTACTTCTATTGTTACAGATGTCCGGGCGGTTTATTGAGTGGTTTTCTCCTCAACTGGAATGTCCTACATATTTAACACATGGGTAGGGGATTATCTGTGCATTCACTTATTACGTTCTTTGTCTAGTTCTGAAAGTAATTTAAGCCAACTTAGAGGAATACGAACAACATAACAAAATGACAGAAAAGAAGTAAGTGGGGACATTCCAGAGAAGGAAAAATAAGAAGTAAAGTTACTAGCAGAGTGAGTTAATGCACAGCCACCTACTCTTGAAGTCTGTACCTGTCAGCGCTGGGTATGAACGTGGCCATGAGTGTCGTGTCAGCCAATACAAAGAAAGAAAGGACACAATTTACATGATTCATTAGGTCTATAAAGTTCAAAAATATTTGCTTAGGAGAAGCGTAATCATCCCTATGACTACAGCTAGTGAGAATTCTTTTTCACGAGTTCACATAAAGAGGACATCAAATAATGCAGGGAAGAGCTGCCCCCATCGCGTCCCCTCGGGAGGGACCATGCCTCGGCACCCTTCGTGCCACCTGGAGACCGCCCATTGATGTAAAACTCAGGTCGGGCAATTCCTTGAGGGCAGAACACAAAAGAGCCCGTGTATGCGGGTCCCTGCTGGTTTGGTCAACCCAGAAGTCGATTTCAAAGTGCAGAAAAAGGCTGGATGGCATGTCGTTCAGGCTCCCCTCCATCAGCCAGGCGTTTGGTAAGTGCGGGGCAGCCGTGAGTTCGAGTTGTGGCTCCTGGCAACACCGGCGGTGTGATCACTCTGGGTGGCTGAACGAGGGCAGGGCTGTGTGCTGGGCCAGGCAGCCGAGCTGGGGGCAGGGGGAGTCAGGATCTTCTCCCAGCAGTGAAGGAGCCTGATGAGAACACATGCCTGGCGGGATGACACTGGATGGACCACCTCGACCTCACAGAGAGAGTACACGCTCACGTTACTCGGGCAGGGGATGCATCAAGCCGCATCCTGCCCGACGGCTTCGCAAAGGAGCTTCGGTTCATCCCCGCTCTGAAGACGAACCTCTCGGAGGAGTCTCAGCCCTGGGGCCTGGATGGGGCTACCGGATTTTCGCAGCTTTCCACCTCCGGGCTTCAGAATTCAGCGACAGCAGCCGGTCTTTATCTGCAGCAGCCAGGAAATACACGTGTTACTGAGTGACAAAGCTGGGTCAGCAGTAACGAGGGAGAAAACACTGCCGCTCAACCACTAAGAGAAGTGAACGCACACACACAAAGGTCTTTCCTGGCCACAAACATTAACAGACAACCTAGAGCAGGTCGCCACAGTCACAGGATTGTGGGGTACGGAGGAGCTGGAATAATCTCCTCGCTTTCAACAAAGGCACCACTTGGTGTACGAGACGAGGAGATCAAGTTAAAACGCACTGTGGTTTTTTAGGAGCTATGTGAGCCCAGACACAAAGGCCTTGCAGATCCCACGTGGTCATTTCAGCTACAGACAGAAAAGCATCACAGACAGAAAAGCATAAGCACACGCACACGCGTGCACGCACACATCACACGCACACACAGGCACACGCACCCACACATGCACGTGTGGGCCACGGAACGTATTTGAAAGAACACAGAGCTACGAGACACGGATTCTATCCTTAACTCTATCACTTTCCCGCCAAGTGATTTTGGATAAAAGCGGTAACATCTCTGTGCTTTAGACATCTTCTTATGAAAATAAGTACTCTTGGATTAGATATTTTCTACGAATCCTTAAAACTCAGTAAACCTTTGGAGATGAGCACAAAATCTTTCACGTAAGCTGATGTTTTCATTTCTGAAATCGGAAGTCAAGGAGAGCAGGAAATATCTTACCTGATAACAAATACAACTAGTATGGTCATTTCTCAAAGGAGTCATTTATGAGGTGGATGGATAATATCTAATGACAGTTTGCCTACTTAATGTGGCTTCATACAAAAAATAAAGTGTGTGTTTGCCTTTTTTAAAACCAAGCTTAAAAATAATTCATATGATTCTCATTAATAAGTTCAAACACATCTTATTGCAGTGAACTTATCTTACTGTGCTATCTCACTGGAGGAATAGGAAAATATCACCAATTTACTGCAATAAGGTAATTACTGTAATAAGATAAATGTTAACTTTTTAATGAAAACCACTGTACTTGAGTAATTACCCTTCCGAGGACTACTCCATATATGATTTCTTTGCAATTATTAAGATTAATTCACTTTTTTAGTAGGAACAGACCAAAATTCCAAGCCAAATGATCATTTTTATAAGCACATTTTCGAATGTCCTAGAACTTTCAAAAGGGGGAGAGAGAAATGGATGGAAGTCTTGTTTCCAAATCTATTTTATTAAGTCACAGGCTGCCAAGTTCCTGGGTCCAGTTAAATGCCAATATATAAATAGATGTGATTAAAAAGAGGAGCGTTGGTTGACCATCAGCTACAACGTGGCAAAAAGTGGAGATTTAATTAGAACTTTCTTTGTTCGCAAATCCACGAGCCTACTATAAATAATGCATCACACGGACATCCTAAATGCACAAATAGATGTGTGACCACACTACACCTTCAGAATTCCTGTGGATCTGAATGCCTCCAGGATGCTATGGAAAGGCAATTATTGCGATATCAGCTTAATGTTGAAAGTCGTACAGTCAACGAAACAGCAACATCCAACCAGAGTAGTACCTGGAGAGCGTATATTTTATTTCACAAAGTTTCATATGCACATTGGTTTTCATTATTGGGTTTGCTACACCTGGCGTGTAGCAAGGTGCTGGGCTCTCTGATCAGCGTTCTTTCCTGGCCTCTGGAAGTCTCCTCTATTTCTAACCAGCAGAGGAGCCTAGGAGAAAAAGTGACCCACTCTTGTGTAATCAGCTTTGTGGATTTAAGCATTACTTTCTGGAAAGCATCATGGTGGTAAACGTGAGGTAGTTCCCACTGGGATGTGGTGTGAGTTGAGGGACTCCAGCTAGCACTCAGTCCAAACGTGAGTTCTGCTCAAGTTTTTAAATGTGGCATGGACTTTTGTTCACTGTTTAGAGTGACCAAGTGGAATGCAAGATAAAAGCTACTTATTAAATCTATCGTTTACACTCTATCCATTCCTTATCTCCATACATCCATCCATCTATCCACCCATCCATCTATCCATCCATCCATCTATCCATCCATCCATCCACCCTCCATCCATCCACCCATCCATCCATCCATCCATCCATCCATCCATTTCTCTCTCTCTCTCTCTCTCAATTGTACCATGCTAAATGTTAACATATTGAAAATAGGCAAGAAGAGAAGCTCATCCTGCATCCATTGAGTCTGTTTTGCTTTTTGCCACTTCCTGCTATTAGAATAAAACAATCCAATTAGCTCCTAAAAATCTCTGCACATTTTGCTCATTTCGTGAGCTCATCCAGATAGGAACAGAGATTGGAGGGAGTACAGTCCTCACTATGCCTCAACTTCCTCATCTGTCAGATGCGGAAAACAGTACTCACTTCATAGAGTTACTTTGAACAGTGCCTGGCACATGGTGAGCACTCTGAGTACTAACTCTCATTAGTATTGGATGAAATTGAAATATAGGAGAGTTAGCCTATGTGGCAGTCAGACTTGTAAAGATGCCCCAACGTTTCCTCAACTCTGGCCATCCAACCCAATGCTAATACAGGCACAGTTGTGAGTGTGGCTTAGAAGGTGCCTGGTCCAGTCAAGTGAGCCCTTTAAGAGCAGAGTGTCCTCCAGCTGGTGTCAGGAGAAGTCAGAGACACTTAAACCATGAGAAGGACCCAGCATGCCATTGCTGGCTTTAAAGATGGAGGCATCCATGAGGGAAGAAATGTGGGTGGTCTCTAGGAGCAGAGGATGGCCTGACCAACAAGACAACGGGGCCTCAGTCCTACAGCCCCAAGAAACTGGATTCCACCAACAACCTGCCTGAGTTTCGAAGAGGTGTCTCCTTCAAGCATCCAGATGAACCCAAGCAGCTAAAACATTAGTTTGGGGTTTGTGAGACCCCGAGGAGAGAGGTCAGTTGAGCCCATCTGGACTTCTGACCTACAGATCGGTGAGCTAAAAATCAGGCGTGGTTTCAGGCTAAGTTGAGGTCATGTGTTAGTGGCAACAGAAAACTAATAGAACATATAACCTGGCACTCCCACAGGGTAAGGTAAGGAGAACTATACACCCTTTATAATATTTTACACGAACTCTTACAATGGTTGAAGTCATGGAGGAGGGTTAAATTACAGACAGGAATCCTTACGGGGGGTCTCATGGCTACCCCCGACCAGAAAGCCCTCTGTCCGAGCTGCATCCTGCATTTTTGGTCACCATGGCTGCTGGTTCATCCATCTTCTTAACATGCTGGAATGGCTCTCAAAGGGCAGAGGGATTCGGGTTGTCCTGTATAACCCAAAAAGAAAATCCCATGGACTGATGTGACATATGAAGCGAGCCTCGCTGCCGTTCAGAACTATCAGTGGCCAAATGGGTCAATTCAGACAACTGTGGAACAAAACGTACGCTGAATCATTATTGTAACATGGCCGTGACAAGCGTCTGCTAAATCCAGGGCCACCTTCTCCTCCCTGGGCACTTGGAAGGCCAGCACCCAGCAGTCGGGTGGCCATAAGGCGAGTCCCAGGCAATATGGGCGGAAATAGCGACTGTTACTTCCAGGCCCAGGCAGTGAAAACCCTGGCAATTCTCCACCCCTTCTGCACCTGTGTCAGTGACCAAGGAGGCTTGGTGATCAATTGGCAGAGCGAGGACAGCAGCCCGGATCTCCACGTCCCTGCATGGAGAACTGCTCTCCTGGGAAGCCGCTGTATTCCACTGGCTGCTTCATGAGGGAGAAATTAAGTTTCCCACATTTTGTGGCTATTTGTTACCTTGCTATAACCTAGCCTATCCAGCTACTCAGCCAAACCATTGTTAAGCATGGGTTTAAGAACCAAATGGACTGAAACATGTAAGTGTTCAGATCACTTCATCAAAGACCCTGGATTTCCTGACTTACCAAGTTGCATCAACTAGTCAAGGGCAGTAATAGGATCATGAATTATAACTTTTTTTAATATGTATTTATTTTTTTTAAGAGCGAGAGAGAGAGAAACAGACTGTGAAAAGGGGAGGGGCAGAGAAAGACACACAGAATCCGAAGCAGGCTCCAGGCTCTTAGAAGTCAGCACAGAGCCCGACGCGGGGCTCCAACTCACGAACCGCAAGGTCGTGACTTGAGCCGAAGTCGGACGCTTCGCCGACTGAGCCACCCAGGCGCCCCCGGATCATGAATTATAGTAACAAGTATTGCCAACATCAATTGTGTTCCTTATTGTGTGCCTAGCACCATGCTGGTGGCCCGTTTTATCCTCATTTTATCCTCATAGCAGCCCTACGGAATGAGCACTGTTCTCATTCCGTTACAGGAAGGAGGGAAACAAGCAAGACGGTTTAATTACCTAGGCCAAAGCAGACAACAGCCCCGGGAAGGGCAGTCTGGCTCCCTGTAGGAAACTCTCTCCTGTAAGTTGAGTAAACAGAGAAAGTGCATGTAGCAAAGTGCGTGTAAATATATCCCGTAATTTTGTTAAAGAGAAGCTGGCGTTTGTCCTCTTTCTGATACTTTCTCTGCTAAAGCCATTTCACTGCTGGCATTAGCATCCTGGAATACCTTCGCTCCTTTCACAGGCTCTTCACTAGCCTCTCGGGGTCCACGACGATAAACAAAGAGGAAGAAAACCATGTTAGGCTGTCGAAGGCCAAAAATTATTTGGAGCCCCTCCCATACAAGGGTGCGGCTTCTGCCCTTGACAAGCCTCCACCGCGTTGTGTCACAGCTGTGGCGACAGACCACGTGAAAGGAGAGAGCCTGTCCGTCCAGCGGTGGCCCCGGGCACACCGGTGTGGCGGTAGCCAGCCATCTAGCCCCGGCCGAGTCACCCACTGCCTGGGCTCAAAACCCACACAGCTAACCCAGGAAGCATGAGAAGGACTGTCGCCCCTTCACTAAGCTTTCGTTTGGTGTGATTTGGTATTCAGCAATACTGACACCGTGAAGCTGAAGTCTTCGATGACACCCGGCAAAACGCTAGAAAATTCAGTTTAGGGAATTCTCCTAGATTCAGTATGGTAAATCCATTTGCTAAATCTAATTATTCCGTCATTGATTT
The DNA here is from genome assembly GCF_007474595.2 of Lynx canadensis. Taxonomy (NCBI): domain Eukaryota; kingdom Metazoa; phylum Chordata; class Mammalia; order Carnivora; family Felidae; genus Lynx; species Lynx canadensis. The sequence goes on along the minus strand of NC_044314.2, from coordinate 3,260,888 downwards.
CAGAAATAATAAGAGGTAATTTCTCCATCAATTGGTCACAACTCAATTTCATTTATCATTGGAAGATAAAAGGGAGTCTATTCCCTTACTGGACTCTATTTTGTTCATTTTCTGAGTGGTCGAATAGCATTACATGCAAAGTATCAATCGGGAAAGAATTCTATCCTTAATGTTAGAGCCTGTTAGACCTCACATGCTTAGGCAGGTCGCGCCGGGTCAATTATTGGTCATTTCTGAGAACTCTCTTCTTATGTGCTGCTGGAAGTGTCACCAGAGATTTACTGTTGTCATATCGAGCCAATAACCTGGCAAGGAGGAGCTCTGTCTTTTGGAAAGGATATAAAAGTAAAGAACTAAGCACTCAGCGGCATGAAAGAGCTCGTGGTATTTTGAGTTGATCCTGACATCCCGGATAAATTTCAATCATAGCGATGGCATCCACTTCTGCGTCTGTTACAAGCATTAAGGCATCTACGGTTTTGTTCTGTTTCCTTCTCTTCTAACTGACGTCCCCTGTCCAGTCAACTGATTCTTGCTTTGCTCGGTGACCCGATACTGCTTGGACTAGGGGTCCTCAGACTCGGTTCTGGAAAAGGGGCCAAACATAAATCTTTTAGGCTTTGGAGGCCAAGAGGCAAAATTAAAGATATTTTCTAGATATTCATATAATAAAAGAGAAGACAAATGTCCCCAAATCCTTTGGTAAAATTCAACACGTAATGGTAATAATCAAGCGTCAAGTTTTAGGTCTACAGCTAACGAAAAGCATGGCACTCTTTTGTGGTATGACATTTGACGTAACCGGTGTTCAAAGTTAACATTCTCTGTAATCCAACCAGTTGCGCACGTTTATCCGTGAAACGGTTCTTAGCTTACAGGTCACCCAAAAATGGTCAAGCAGGTGGATTGAACCACAGGTGGTAGTGTCCCGAGGCTGGCTTAGGCACTGACTCTGTGTACTCTCAGGCTGGAGACGGGCTTCCTCACAGACCAGACTGGATCGGTGAGTCACGGACACCGCGAGGGTGCTGTCCCCCAGGATGGGGAGGCAGAATTGGGAGGAGAGAAGCGCCTGTGGTTCCACGAGCTGCTGGGGCCATTGCTCTTCAGATCCAGTCTATTCATGGCTCTTTTGGGTTCCGTGGAACATGCTTTTACAAGAGTTCTGCCGCTATATGGCACTGTGGAAGGGAGAGGATGTTTCTCAAAAGGACAATTTTACTCCCCCCAGAGATGAGCAATGTCACTCCCCACGCTGCTGGAGCAGCTGACTTGCCCGGTGTCCCCCAGCTGTCCAGCGAGGCCGGGACTGCAGTGACTGGACCCGGCACCCTGCAGTTAGGCCCTCATTGTCCACTTGTCTTGTTTTTCGGAACGCTTGCAAGATTTATTCCGAGCGCTTATTTTTTTTTCATTTTTAACGATTTACTGGTGAAATGCCTTGGGAAAATTGTTTTAGAAACCAACCATTTTCAAAGGTCACTATTCATTGAAACAGAGGAATATTATGGCATGCTATTTCAGGCTCATTTAAATTATTTTACAGTTAAATATATGTAGACTCTTTATATTGCAATTCATTGAAGCCACGGCACCGGGGTAACTTAATTGGTGTTTGTTTGTTTGGTTTGTTTTGTTTTTATTTCATGTTTGTTTTTTTTTTTAATTTAAGTTATAGTTAGTTAGCACGTATGGTAAAACAGACTTCAGGCATAGAATTTAGTGATTCATCACTTATATGCAACACCCGGTACTTATCCCAACAAGTGTCCTCCTTAATACCCGTCACCCATCTAGCCCATCCCCCCACCCACCTCCCCTCCAGCCACCCTCAGTTTGTCCTCTATACTTAAGAGTCTTTTATGGTTTCCTTCCCTCTCTCTTTTTTTCCCCTTCCCCTGGTTTATGTTTTGTTTCTTAAATTCCACATAGTGAAATCATATGGTATTTATCTATCTCTTACTGACTTATTTCACTTAGCATAATACACTCTAGTTCCATCCACATTGTTGCAAATGGCAACATTTCATTCTTTTTGATTGCCGTGTAATACTCCATTGTATATATATCTTCTTTATTCATCAGTCAGTAGACACTCGGGCTCTTTCCATAGTTTGGCTATTTATATATGCTGTTAGAAACATCGGGGTGCGTGTGCCCCTTCAAATCAGTACTTTTGTAGTCTTTGAGTAAATGCCAAGGAGTACAATTGCTGGGTGGCAGGACGGTTCTAGTTTTGACTTTTTGAGGAACCTCCATACTGTTCTCCACAGTGGCTGCACCAGGTTGCGTTCCCACCAACAGTGCAAAAGCGTTCCTCTCTCTCCACATCCTCACCAACACTTGCTGTTTCTTATGTTGTTGACTTTAGCCATTCTGACACACACGGGGTGGTGTCTCATTCTAGTTTTGGTTTGCGTTTCCCTGAGGATGCACATCTTTTCATGTGGCCGTTAGCTCTTTGTATTTTATGTCTTCTTTGGACAAACGTCTGTTCATGTCTTCTGCCCATTTCTTAACTGGGTTATTTATTTTGGGGATGTTGAGTTCGACAAGTTCTTCATCGGTTTTGGGTACTAACCCTTTATCACATAGGTTGTTTGCAAATATCTTCTCCCACTCTTAAGGTTGTCTTTTAGTTTTGTTGATTGTTTCCTTCGCTGTGCACAAGTGTTTTATCTTGATGTAGTCCCAACAGTTTACTTTTGCTTTTGTTTCCTTTGCCTCCGGAGACATATCTACTAAGAAGTTGCTACAGCCGAGGTTAAAGAGGTTACTGCCAGTGTCCTCCTCCAGGATGTTGATGGTTTCCTGTCTCACACGTACATCTTTCATTCATTTTGAATTTTTTATGTTAATTTATTTATTTTAAAGAAAGAGAATGTGCATGCACAATGAAAGCAGGGGAGGGGCAGAGAGAGAGGGAGAGAGAATCACAAGCAGGGTCAACGCTAACAGGGTGGAGCCTGATGTGGGGCTCAATCCCATGAATAGTGAGATCATGACCTGAGCTGAAATCAGGAGTTGGAAATTTAACTGACTGAGCCACCCAGGCGCCCCTATCTTGAATTTATTTTTGTGTCTGGTGTAAGAAAGTGGTCCAGTTTAATTCTGCATGTTGCTGTCCAATTTTCCTAACACGATTTGTGGAAGAGAGTGTCTTTTTTCCATTGAATATTCTTTCCTGCTTTGTCAAAGATTGGTTGGCCATATAGTCATGGGTCCATTTCTGGGTTCTCTGTTCTGTTTCATCGATCTATGTGTCAGTTTTTGTGCCAGAACCATCCTGTCTTGGTGACCACAGCTTTGTAATACAGCTTGAAGTCTGGAATTGTGAGGCCTCCAGCTTTGCTTTTCTAAACAAATTTTAAACCTAAACAAATTTTAGGTTTGGTCTAGCTCTGTGAAAAATGCTGGTGGTATTTTAATAGGAATTGCATTGAATATGTCGATTGCTTTGGGTCGTATAGACATCTTAACAATATTTGTTCTTCCAACTCATGAGCATGGAATGTTTTTCCGTTTCTTTGTGTCTTCTTCAATCTCTTTCATAAATGTTCTATAGTTTTCAGAGTACAGATCTTTTACTTGGTTAGGCATATTCCTAGGTATCTTATGGTTTTTGGTGCAACTGTAAGTGGGGTTGTTGTTGTTGTTGTTGTTTAATTTCTATTTCTGCTGCTTCATGATCGGCATGTAGAAATGCAACAGATTCCTGTACATTTTGAACAAGGCACACGCTTAATCATAGGGCAAAATTTACGTTAGGTCAACCTGCAAAAAGCTGGAATGATTTGTGTCTGGAGGTTATGAATCCACCTCACCCAAAATACCCATGCATGGTCTAGCCAACCCAGACGAGCTATTGGTGTGCCTTTTGCTTGGAATGAGGATTTCGACTATTGATCTTCAAACTTTTCAGCCCTGTGATTCATTGAATCTGGGGTCAAAATGACGAGTTTGAGTATCATGCGATCACAAACGCTATCACCCTTGAGCCAGCTAGTTAAAAATACATATTTATAGAGGGGACAAGAGAGTACTACTACCAGAAAACACCACGGAACATATTTATAATATAGTACATGAATTCATATTTTCTTCAATGCATGTAACTCTTATCGATTACCCAAATATGATGTGCACGTGTGTAAGTAGTATATGCATTTAGTAACATGTACTCACCTTGCTCATACCATGCAGTTACCAACTATAAAATATTTTCCATCCATTTAGGTATTAAATGCTGCCACACTGTGATCTAATGGCTGGATAAAATCTAAGACCTAATTTGTAGAGGCATGGGAATTTACCAAGGTTTTCAACAGAGCTCTTAGCCTGAGATAGAATTTAGAACATCCAGCAGGAACTTCTTATTCGTGTAAGATACTCTCTTAGCACAGGTGCCTAGCATCCCTGGGTTGGTAACCCCACAAGCCCTCCAGCTACACAATGTCTGCCTTGAAAGCCAGATACACCGAAAGACAGATCCTGCTGGGTCCTGGTGTCTTGACGCACAACAGAACCCTTGAGGGAGTGAGGGAGCCGCCCTGAGCCATCCCTGCGCCCACATGCTGGCGGACCATGCAGGCGCCTGCCCCCGGGGCCTTGCCTGAGGGAAGTTGTTGGAAGTCAATGCAAATGAGAACTGCTTCCTCCAGAGCATAAAGCAACCTTCGGGAACCTGGAAGGCAGATGTGTATTTGAGGACCGCATTTGTGCCTGGTCAGACCAATAGCACTCTGCGACATTTCAATCCCCTGGCTGGCAACTTCGCCCCACATCTTTAGCCCGTGCATCATGATGAGAGGGAGACGGAAACAGCTGCCTGCACACTTGTGTTAGCTTAACGAAAACGTTAACATTAAATTTTAGAATTTAAGTTTAAGGGAAAGGGTGGTTCAGTAACAAACCTTAGATCTGTGCTGTTGATATTTTTAATTGAAGGGAAATTTACATAACAAAGTGGGTAAGTCTGCCAGTCTTCACCAACAGTGGTCATACAGCCACTACCACAACCAGGATATTAGAGAACATTTCTGTGCCCCCCACCTCGGTAAGTCTCCTCCTCCTACCACCAGCCCCTGGCAGCCCCTGAGCTGTTTTCTGTCCTGACAGGCTTGCCTTTTCCAGAACGTTGTATGTATAAAATCATACAGCATGTAGACTTTTGAGTCTGGCCTCCTTCACTTAGCGCGTAATTCACTCGAGCCACATCCACGCGGTTGTGTGGTTCCTTCCCTTGTGTAAGGGAAATAATGTATTTATGAATGTATTTTTTTTTTACGGTGATAAGAACAGATAACGTGAGATCTACTTTTCCAATTGATTTTGAAGCACGCAGACAGCGTTGTGAACTGCAGGCACAATGGTCCAGGAGAGCTCTGGACCTTACCTTGTCTTGTGTAACTGGAATTTTATACCCCTGGAACTGCAGCACCCCCTTCCCCTCTCCCAGCCCCTGGCAACCTCCATTCTGCTTTCTGTGTCTACAATTTTGGCCACTTTAAGTACCTCCTATAAGTGCAACCATACTATATTTGTCCTTCTGTGACTGTTTATGTCACTTAGAATAATGTCCTGGTCCATCCACGTTGTTGCATAGGGCAGGATTTCCTTCTTTTTTAAGGTTGAAGAATATTCCATCAAATATGTGTACCGTGTGTCCTTTGTCCGTTCATCTGTCAGTAGGCTCTTCAGTTGTTTGTACATCTTGCCTATTGTGAATAAGGCTTCAGTGAACACGGGACTGCAGGTTATCTTTTCAAGATCCTCATTTTCGTTCTTTTGAATAAACACCCAAGAGTGAAATTGCTGGATCCTATAGTGGTTCTACTTTTAATATCTCGAGGAGCCTCCATACTGTTTTCTGCAGCACTAACACCATCCCACGTTCCTGCCAACGGTGCACAAGTGTTCTAACTTCTCTACATCCTTGCCAACACTTATTCTGTTTACATATAATATGTACATGAAAGCCACCCTGACCTGTGTGACATGGCATACCGTTGTGCTTTTGATTTAGTGATTCTGAGCATCTTTTCATGTACCTGTTGGCCATTTGAGTGTGTCCTTGAGAGAAACACCTATTCAAGTCCTTTACCTATTTTAAAATAAGCCTAATTTTATCTTATTTATTTGTGTTTTTTTTTTTTTTTTTGGCTATTGAGTTGTAGAAGGTCCTTATATATTTTGGATATTAACCCCTTATCCGGTATGCGATTTGGAAATAGTTACTCCCACTTATCCACGATGTTGTGTCTGTGTTATAGTTTCTTCCTTTTCACCACCGAGTGGCATCCTTCCGTATGGTGATAGCACATTTTGTTTAATTCATTCACCAACTGAAAGACACTTGGGTTGTTTCCAGTTTGGGGAAACAAATAGAGCAGCCATAAATATTTGAATACAGCTTTTTCTGAGAATACAAATTTCCTTCTCTCTTGCGTAAATACCTAGGAGGGGATTGCTGGATCATATAGTAAACGTATGTTTATTTTCCAGTCAACACAGACTAAGCATATATTGGCCTTCCTTTAAGAGCAAAGACGAGACATCCTTTCTATTGGGAATTCACTCCCCACAGAAACAGTGACCAGAAACACTTCACGGGAAAGCAGGGTCAGAAGAAGTGTAAATTTCATTCGGTCCAATCTCTGCATCTTTCACAACAACAACGCTGAAGACCAGAGTGACAAACCACACCCATGCGTGCGCAAGGAAGAAGGAAGAGAGCTGGACAGACACTGGACCCCCGAGCTCTGCCTTGCTTTGCCGGCTCCCTACCGCATGCTCCGTGTGGAGTCTTCTGTGAATTACAGGGAGGGGAGGGAAATCTATTTAAGGAAAACATGCCCTATATTTTAAGGAATAAGTAGGGTGTAGGAGTGGAAGGATCCAGATAAATTATTTACATTAATCAAATTCATTGAGAATTGACTCAACTCCCCATTTCCTTTGACCCGATTACATACATATCCTAACTGTCGCATCTTCGTCAAACTCTCTTTTCTACGAGAAGAGCTGCTATAAGTATTAATACGTTAGTTTTTATCCTCATTATTATTACAATCCTACATATAAAAATATGAAATTTAGAGCCACTAAAGCTCACTGGAGGAGCCCCTGACACAGAGCTTTACCAAGTTCTTAATTTTGTTACAGGTTCATTCACTGATTCAAGTGCTTCTTGTTAGCTAAATTCACGGTTAGTGCAGAGAAATTTTCTAATAAACATCTGAGATTAAAGTACCTTTGCTGACAGCAAAATTACAATTTGTAGTCCAAAGATGCATTCAATTATGATCACTCAGAGAGAAAAAATAAAGGGGGGGGGGAATCCCAAACACAAAAACCACATACACCAAGGAACAGCAAGGTCTGCAAAAGTAATTCAAATCTTAATCCAATAATCTATTTTTAATTACCCACATTATGGTCATTTACAGGGTGATCATTTCCGAGTCTCAAATATCCAATCTTTTGGCCCAAAGCCGTGGGGGTAATTGCTTTATAACTGGGTGAGAATATATCATCTATGTCTGGTCTAGACTCAGCAAGAGTATTTGTAACCGATATTTAAAGCAGCATTTCTGGATGGGATTCAATCCGCCTGAAGAATTCCTACTAATATTGCTTATTTTGTCTAATACCTTCACAAAGTGTTTAAAATAGCCTTACTCATTGGGAAGTACTTCCGTTTTCTAGCTCTATAATCTGGTCATGTGGTTTTGAGGAGAAGTCTAGGAAACAACCAACATATCTACTGTTGCTGGTGTCCAAGAAATCCTAAATGTCGGATGCTGTGTAAGGGAATGCCTGCTTTGCTGCATAGACTATGACCACACTCCCTAACTTAACCAAACGCTCTTGATCCTACCTTCCCGCATTGTACCTCCACCCCTCCTCATGCCTCTGGCACTCCGCTGGCCTCCGGTGTATTCCAATTATTCTGGAACACTTCCCCCTAGCAGGCAGAACCCCAAGTTTAAAAACTCTCAGTTGCCCTGTACAGAAAAGACAGGCGGGACTCTCTCAAGATCCTTACTGAACAGTAAATGAGGGCAGAGGAGGATGGACGTGAGTCAGTGGGGGCGATTTAAAATTCTTCCAAGCCCAGCTTACCTCCAGGGCCAAGTGTTGTTTCATTCATGTGGCTTCCTCAAGCGAAAAGTAGTTCCACCCAGGAAATCTCTATTCCTCGTTTCTCTCTTGAACCAAATGCTCTTTAAAGTGTTTGTTTGCATTTGCAACCCGAGGAACATGCTTCTAATGCCAGTCCCGGAAACCAGGCACACCCTCTCCATTCGGGTGACCCTCTACTTCATGTCCTTCCGATGGGGAGTGGCCTGATCTCAGTGGGTTCTATCCGCTAACATATTTGAGTGTTACGATAATGGCGAGATCCACCAGGAAGAAGCCCGCGCGTGTGGAAATAGAAGGAAGGACCACCAGAGTTTAGTGGGCCCAGCTTGGGAGAAGAATCATGTGCTTTTCATCCCAGAGGCAGTCTGTGAACACAGTCTGGCCGGGCCCTTTCTCTTGACCTGCGTAGCTCAGAGTTCTCTCTTGTAGGCCTTGCAAGGTAGAAGCGAATGAACAAGGGCGCACTGCCTCTCTTCGTTATGGAAGGCGTAACAGGCGCATGGCAGGCAAGCTTGCGTTTGGCCACTTGTGTTGTTCAGTTCATACCAGCTGGTTCACAGCTACCGGGCTTGTTCTGACCTCCTCGCTTGTGACCCCCAACTCACTTGTTTACACAAATGAAACGCTCTCCCCCCGCCCCCAGGAGGTGACCTCTCATTTCCAATGGTTCCCTTTTCTCAGACACAGACAGGCATGTTGGGGTGATGTATAGAGGATGCAGGTCTCCATGGTGATGGGTCCCGGGCCTGCATTTCTTGGGCCGCGATGTTGACACCGCAGGTGCCCAGGGTCAGTCAGCCCAAGTGGGTGCAGCAGGATCCCTACCTGTCCCTCCACCCCTCCATCACTCTGTCTTTGGTGCCCTCCAATCTTGGTTGATGAAGACACCCAAAGGCACACAGGGCTTTGCACTGATGCTCTTAGGGGTCTTTCACGGTGGAAGTGCCCACCAGGACCCAGTGCTGGCAAAGCAAGGACACCATGTTCCCTGGCCCCGAAGTTGAATGTTCCATCACAAATATTCAGGAGGCAGCAGCACTCAGAAGGCAAGGCATGTCCCGTGGCAGTGTGGGACAATCCCTGCTTCCAGAATTCTGCTATAAGGCAGGGACACTCTGCACAGTTACATGGCTGTGCCCTTGGAAATGTTGTCAACGATCCCTGGTAGCATAACTCAGAATATGCTATAACCACATGTTCTCTATAATCATTAGGCTGAGAATAAGTGGTTCCAAACTCTGGCAAATATAACATTGTGATACCCGTTGCCTCACATCTGATAATTCAAGCTTGATCACAATGCGCTACTTCCAATGGGAAATAATGGAGCGGAACTCTCAGCCGGGGAACTTTCTCCTCCATATGGTTCAGAAGCTCCCTGGGATGTGTAATCCTACTGGGAGTGCCATCTGTGTAGACTCCACACAGGCCCGAGCCGAGGCAAGCTCTTCACTGCTAACACAGCCACAGATTTTATTCTGACACCAATACGTTCAGACAAAAGGCAAGACTCTCTTCTCACTGTCTTCTTGGCCCCTCACACGCGTAAGGGACAGCTTGTGCGGGATGTCTCTTTTCCGGGCAAGGAGCCAACCTCGCATACCCCAGAAGGATGAATTAGGGGATCCCCTAGCTCGCGGAGAGCCCACACAAGCGATCGTCTCCGCAGGTTTGAGTGGCCTCATGGAGAGAATAATCATATACACATCACACTGACAGTGAACTCGCCTCATCTCACCTACCAGGGTGTGAAGTCCTTAAGGTCTCAGAGAGGGTCTTATTATATCTCTGGGGTCCCCCAGTGTCCAGCACAGGAAATTAAACGAAAGTCTTCGTTACAAAAAAAGATGGACAGAAGCAAAAGAAAATGCATTGAAAGGGTGTGAGACAGTTCAGGGAAATACTGGCAAAGGATCTAGGTAGAGGCTAGAGTTTAAATAACATTTCCCCCCAAATAAGCTGCTTGCTGGATTAGTGAGAAGCCACATCTACTAACACTGAGCCCTGGAGGCCACGTCCCGTGCGAGGCTGTTGTCTCCGTCGACCGTGGTGGGTCTTCGTGCAGGCAGACAATTGCACACCCTCTTGTGTGTGCCTCTGGCTTTGAGTCAGCGTCTAGTGGAAGTGAATCTGATTAGGGGAGACTAGTTACATACTGAGCCCCAAGTGCAAAGAAGGCTGAGAAACTCAACGTCTAGCATCTCGTGCTCCTCGAGAGGAGATCCTCTTTGTACCTTATCAACCTTATGAAACAGGGTTCCAAGGCCAGACAGATGAAGGGATTCACAAATGTCCATAACACATAGTATGTCTTATATCGCTCTTTCTCTGTACAAATAGAATACACTAACTAATGAGAGAGTAATTAAGAATGAATGTGCCAACGTTTAGGCTGGTCTTTTTAAAAGCTTCAGTTCATTCACGTTATCTCTCTGGATGAGATCGTCCTCCTAATCAACCATGTGAAGAGTTCCAGAAACGATGGACTTTCCAGTCTCCGAGACTCACAGTAGGGTTACCACGCCTGATCTGTCAGAAAAAGAACCTCAAACTTTCTGTTTCCTGGCAGACAGATTTAAAACTCTCATCCTACGTGAGCCATCGGTTGCTAGAGTTTATGTTCTTCTAGGTCTGCTACATGTTGTACTGTTAACAACGTTCAGGGCTCTTCTAAGAGCATGCTAGAGTAATGGGGCACCTGCGTGGCTCAGTCAGCTAAGCGTCTGACTTCGGCTCAGGCCATGATCTCAGGGTCCGTGAGTTCGAGCCCCACGTTGGCCTCTGTGCTGACAGCTCAGAGCCTGGAGCCTGCTTCATATGCTGCGTCTCCCTCTCTCTCTGCCCCTCCCCCGCTCGCACTCTGTCCGTCTCTGTGTCTTTCAAAAATAAATAAACATTAAAAAATTTTAAATAATTGTCCTGGGGATTAGAGAAGACAGACGCAAGGAAGGGAAAGCTAATCCACTGTATCCCTCCCAGCACCATGTGTCTGTGTGTGTCTCTTTGTCTGTGAGTATATATAAGAAAAGAAAATGTCATGCTTCTGACCTGGAGTTACTAAGAACCCTACTAGACCAAGACAAGTGCACAGAGCTTCTGTTTACTTGAATGTTCTTTAGCTGGACCCAGCTTATCCGATAATTTATACAATCATCTGCTCAGCTTTGACTGCATAGACCAATCCTATGAAAATGCTGACAGAAGCCTTTCTTGCCAGAGCTTAACTGATAATACATACACTGCATTTTCTCTACCCACGAAAGCTACAATTTGAGAGAATTCCATTTCAAAAAAATTAAGAATTTTATAAACGTGTTGTATGTGCTCAGAAATGTTTTAGAGCCTATGAAAATGACTGAGACATGAGCTTTACTTTAGAAAAGCCCACTGCCTAGTAGTAAATACAAATAGGGCATGGGGGATTGCACTGTTCATGACATTACTTTAAATACTACTTCAGTAATACCAGAAGCAAGGTGACAAAATTTTACAAGTTATCTCCCCCCCTTCCAAATGCCCCTGGAATGTATTTGTGGATTTTAAAAATACAAAAATACTTAATTAGACATATTGAAATAAAGAAACAGACTAGCTATAATGCATGAAAAAGTAACCAAATAAGTGGAAAGCAAAGACTAGCTCTAACGCATGAAAAAGTACAACATAACCAAATAAGTGGAAAGCCAACAAAAAAAGCATTTGTTCAACTCTAGAGCTTTCTATATGACTCTCTGACCCCATCAGGTATCCAACAGTTACTTCCTTTAATGTGAAATGGTCGGTCACAACTGAATGGTAACAAGCGAAATCTCATCACACATTTTCTGAGTTTGAGAAGATTTCCGTTCATTACTCCATCACAAGGGATGTTAAAGAGAACACAAGAACTCTTGTTCCTATTTTAAATGTTTGTTTATTTTGAAAGAGATGGGGGGAGGAGCAGAGAGAGAGAGAGAGTCCCAAGCAGAGCGCAGGCTCTGTCAGTGCAGAGCCCGATGTGAGACTCGAATTCACAAATTGTGAGAATGTGACCTGAGCCGAAATCAAGAGTCGGACGCTTAACCGACTGAGCCACCCAGGTGCCCTTAGTTCCTACTTTAAGTTAAGGGTCTTCTAGTAATGTGATCAACAATACATAACTAAGTGTAATTAGCACATTGAAACTGACAGTGGTGATATAATTTTGTGACAATACCCCGTATGAAGTGGGGTGCGGGTCAGGGAGCAGTGAGCAGGGGAGCAACCAAAAGGAAAACAGTGAAGTTCAAGTGAAGAAATCTGTAGGTCTCATCTACCCAACAATATTTTAATGTTATGTTTGAAAGAAGTAAAGTAGAAAATGTTGATGTTCATTTGCAGGCCCTTAATTCCATGTTGAGATTTTTAAAATTTTCCCAATGGGGCGCCTGGGTGGCTCAGTCGGTTAAGCGTCCGACTTCAGCTCAGGTCGCGATCTCACGATCTCGCGGTCCGTGAGTTCGAGCCCCGCGTCGGGCTCTGGGCTGATGGCTCAGAGCCTGGAGCCTGCTTCCGATTCTGTGTCTCCCTCTCTCTCTGCTCCTCCCCCGTTCATGCTGTGTCTCTCTCTCTCTGTCTCAAAAATAAATAAATGTTAAAAAAAATTTTAAATAAAAATAAAATTTTCCCAAGACTAATCTGAGAAGGAATCCAGAGAAGAGAGGAATCACAGGGATGTCATTGTCCAAATACAAATCAGATGGTCGCCCTTCCAACAGGAAGGTAAAAAGCCTTTTCTGATTAAGGAACTAGCATTTCTCTATTTAGAACATCATTTTCTGTCTCCTCCCTCTCATCTTCTCCTGGGTGGTTCACATGCATTCTTCAAAATCCAAATCAGACACAGCCTTCCCAAGACTTTCCTCAGAGCCCTGTAGACTGCATTCGGCAAGGCCTCTCCACTCTCCATCACAGCTCTCTGCACACGTGCTTGTCTTTCCCTGACCTACTTTCATGTCTGAGTCCCCACTGCTGCCCACAGAAGAGGTTCCCAAAACACGTTCACTGAATAAGTGAATGAGTGAGTGAATGAATGGTGAGTGAAGGTGATGGACAAGGGGGTTGCACATCTGCCACGCTCTTACCTCTAGACACCGAGGGGACACTTGGAACCCAGAGGTGAGATACATGCTCAACACTAGAAAGCCTGAAGGTGGAAGACAGCTCCCGTTGACTGAATCCCGACAAACTGCCAGGCACATCTCTACTGGACATCTTCTCATTTGTCCCTGTGAAATGCCTGGCGTGTTTGGCATGGTCAGCCCTTCCTTACGGATGAGGATCACAAACCCAGGAAGGTCTACACAGGTTAGAGTCGCTTTCCACTTCACTGCAGAGTCTGATTAATGGCTTGAACACCCATTCATTTCAAAATGAGGTATTAGGTAAATGCAAAGATGATAGTTTTCTACCTCAGTACTTTTGTCAAGCATTCTTAGAGTTTAGATTAGTCACGCCATCTAATTGATAGTCTAATACAGTTGGACTTTTGCCAAACACAAATCATGTAGCTCGGGAGCTCGAGAAACACAGGCGCTGGAGGACTAGACACACTGATGCTTCACGAAGACCAGAGAAGAGCCTTGAGCTTTCTCGTACGGTAGCTCAGCCCTGGCACCCAGAAATGTGTGAGGTTGTGTGTTACTTGCAGTGTTGGTTTCCATGCAAATGTGGTTTTTAAAAATTCCTTTGACTTTAAGGGTGCCTGGGTGGCTCAGTCGGTTGAGCGTGTAGCTCTTGATCTCTGCTCAGGTCACGATCTCACGGTTTGTGGGATTGAGTCCCACGTTGGGCTCTGCATTGATGGTGCCTGCTTGGGATTCTCCTCTCTCTTCCCCTCTCTCTCTGCCCCTCCCTTGCTCACTCACTCACTCTCTCTCCAAATACATACATACATACATACATACATACACTTTAAAAAATTATAAACAAAAAGTCCTTTGACTTTTGCTCCAGATATAATTTCTATCATTTAATTTCTAGTAGAAAAAGGTCTATGTCATGCTTTGCTAGGAAAAAATTTTCCTCTTGGAATTGCTTTCTAATTCATCACCTCTGCCCTGAATGACTGTTAATTCTCTCCTTACATGCATTCCTAGATGAACTCATGCTTACAGATCTTTGTCATGCCTACAGATCTTGAAGTTTTACAGATCTTGAAGTCCTGTTCTACCAATTCATGTTGTAAACTGGGGCAGAGCACTTACATTCTCTAAACCTTGATTGTTATTGTTGGTAAAATTGGTAATACAAGGACCTAATTTACAAGGTTGTTGTAAAGTTTCAGTGAAAGGCTGAACATACATCAATACCTATCATAAAGCCTGGTGCTAGAAAGAACTCAGTATAAGTATTAATTCAGTCTCTTCCTCTTCTAATTCATTTTACACATAGCTGTCATGTTTAAACCTCCCAATGCATAAAACTAATCGTGTTATAGCTTGAATCAGAACCACTGTTGGCTTCACCATGAATAAACTTCAAAGACCTCACTCTCAAATTTAAGGACTTGTTTCCATATATCATATATCCTGCATTCCAGCTAAAAGGAGCTAAGTATTAATTCCTCCACACAACTTAATCTTCTGTAGTTTTGTTCTCATTTCCCTGCTGTTCAAAATATTCAAATTTGCATTTTTCAGAGCCAGTTTAAGAACAATTCTTATATTCCTATGTATTCATATTTTATTTCTCCTTAAGGGACCAGCTATTTCTTCTGAGACAGGTGAGCAAGAAGGATGCTTGAAATTTCACATGACTCAACCATGTTCCATCTCCAGACGGAAGAAGAATGAAGAATTTCTCCTTAAGGAAGAGACATTAGATTTCTTTCCAGGTCGATTCGTGGGCATTAATTTTCCTTGCTTCCCCAGAGGGGTCTGTTAGAAGGAACTCCTGGGGACCCACCCATGACTACCTCCAAAGAAAATTAAAGCCTTCCATTTAAATCTTTTAGAAGACACCTGAAAATTATCTGGGAAATTTTCTTTCAAAACCCGTATGTCTGGCCTTTGTACAGACAAATCAGGTCAGTATTTCTGGGATTTGGACACTGTCGTGAACAAGTGGAGAAAATCCCTCCACAGGTTACAAGGCGCCCTTATTCCCGGAGCCAAACCACTCTCGCATTATTCACCAGGCTGGAATCACATGAGATCACGTAGTTTTGCAATTTCTACCTAATTGCTTAGCTGACACCCCATTCCAGTGTGTATTTACTCACAATGCTGGGCAAATCTTGGACCACTGTTTCAGGAGGAGTGGCAGGCATCTTGAACAAAGATCTCATCTTATTTCGTTCCACTGTGAAGTCTTCCCCCAGTCTTTGAAAGGCAACAATTTTGGCATCAGTTAAACGCCACAGATCTTCATATCACTACAGTTTCTCAACATGCCAGAACATTTACGATATGTATGAAAGACCCCACAGTTAAACCCGTGAAAGATTCTGTATTAAGATTTCTCTACAGGGGCTCCTGGGTGGCTCCGTCGGTTGGGCGTCCGACTTCGGCTCAGGTCATGATCTCGCAGTCCATGAGTTCGAGCCCCAAGTCGGGCTCTCCACTGACAGCTCGGAGCCTGGAGCCTGCTTTGGGTTCTGTGTCTCCCTCTCTCTCTGCCCCTCCCCCGCTCTCACTGTGTGTGTGTCTCCCTCTCTCGAAAATAAAATAAAAACATAATTAAAAAAAGATTTCTCTACAAACCCGATGACTTTAGATTTGGTGACTTGGTAACTTTGCAAATCTTCATTTCTCTTGCCACACTGCTTCATTTATCTGTACGGGGTAGCCCTGTACATTGTTCAAAGGATAAGTTTCAGTGAAGACATAGAAAGTATATACTGTCACATGTATACTTTTTGTCTTCCAAAAATCTGCCCGGGAATAAACGCGTGCGTTTGGAAGGAGGCAGGGAGGCATATTACAATCTTTAGCAATTCTTAATCTTTTCTTCGCAATTCACTGTGGTCCAAAAAGAGAGCATGCTCAGTGCTCTTTGAGACATTTTGTGCCACCTGGTGGAATTTTCTTGGAAGAGGATTGTCAGGGGTCTGAATTCCTGCTCAACTTGATCGTCACCTGAGGCATTTTCTCGGCGCTTAATATTACCAGTCTAAGTATAGATTCCCTACTGTGTCAGGCAATTGAACTGCACTAGGCCCATAATAAAGATTTTTTTTATGTGAAAATTAGTCTTTAGCGAAAGAGACCTATTTTGTTAGCTGCTGGGTAAATTCAGGTAACGCAATGTCATCCACACTTTGGGTCATTCTATTCTAGTCTGGTTAATACACAGAGATTATTGCCAACCTTCTCGCAGGCAACACACAGATGTTAACACTGCTTTCCATTACTTAGAGGCAAAAGTAATTGTAATTAACCTTTTTTCCTTACCCTCACCCCCAGGAAGTCAAAACAATCTGATAATGTCATATTTAGCAATTAGTGATGTAACTGTTTACTCAAGCAGAGGTTTTTTTACCAAACATAAAAGGGACTTTAAAAACACATGTATGGAAGCGATAACTGATTTGGGTAGTTGAAAGTCTCCTTCCTGAGACACTCAAACTAATGCCAGGGAAAGCCATCTGGGCAGAGGCGCCATGTCAATGCCTCTCTTGCAGGAGGCTGCCATGGGAGTTTGGGCCAGGCATCCATATTTCTTGTCTACTGCACTTGCCTTTGTTCTTGTACATTGCAACCATTAACCCACGCGCTATGCTCTACGATGTGGGGCAACGCAGCATTGACAGGATTCAAGATTCCAACTCCCGTTTATTCATACGGTGTCCTTATACACCATGAGATCTATCATGAAGAGATAACACTTTCTCTTCAAAGACAGACTGGATGAAGCCAAGGACACTGCTCATTTTCCATGAAACAAAATGTCAAACTAACAAGGCAGTACAACAATCCAGAAAAATCCCCAAACTTCCCCATTCCATGGTAGAAAGCAAACAAACGAAAACCCCACCTTCTTGGAAACTAAAAATGGGTGAATACGCAAAGGGTCATCTCTTGGAAATATTTATACAGAATTCCAAGGGGGTATGAATGGATGTCCTGCCTCCTCAACTCAATGGTAAATTGGAGTGGGGGGGGGGGTAGGAAAAGACTGAGTCTAATTACACCAACTTGGAATTACACCAAGTGTGTTGTCCTTCACGTTCAACGATGATGCCTCCGAAGGTGTTTTTCTGCTGCTGAGCTCGTTCTAGTTGGTCATAATTTATTTGGCTTAACCCATGCCTGCATATTCGTTGCCAGAAATTCCTTCCACATGTACTCGAGTAAAGACTTTTCCTTTGGCCCACAAGTATAGCCACTATTTGCACTGCTTGTAACTCTTGACATTTCTATCTCTTAGATTCATGTTCGCTGGCTTCTCTCACACTAAAAGAACCACCCAGTTCTGATTGCTCTGTGCCAGGCGGGTCCCAGCAGTGCCCAATCATACTGCCTTCTGCTGGAAGTTGTTCTTCACCAGTCCCTGGAGGACTCCCTTCTCTCCCCCCTGTTTGCAGCGGCCCCATTAAAGCTCGTCACACAGCAGCTGCTTAGGTGTGCTTTTGTCATCTAATATCTATTTTCCATAAATATCCACAGCAGCGACATCACCTTGGTGTTTGTAGATGGGCTGTGTTCCATGGCTCGGTCTCACGGACGTGAAAAATAAGGAACGGGAACTGAGGGTCTTGGCTCAGAATCACTGCTCCAACTTAATCTGAAAAGTGAGATATGGTGGTATCACCGATGGGGCAGAGAAAATAGGATATTAGATCAAGAATTTTTAAACAAGGGGCATGTGGAAAAATATGTGGAGGTTGCTGTGTAAAAATCTGTGTGATTTGAAGGGAGTCCATGAGGTTCTCTGAACGTCAATATTCCTACCTGAGGAAAAAAAAAAAAAAAGAGCTAATTCAACCTACTTTGTAGGATCATTATAAGAATGGGAAACGGAATGTCCAGATTGTGTGGCCCAACACTTGACACAAATGGGCGCTCAGAGCAAACATAGTATATATTGCTATTATTAAATAATCACTATTAATATTATGAAGCCAAGGAAATCATCACTTTCTTCAAAAGCTGAGAAATGGAAAGAACTTACTGGCCTAGAACGAAATGGAGAAGAGGAAGAACAGGGGTTAGAGTGGAAGATATAACGAATTAGGTGGCTCTTAGCCCCTTCTAAAAATTATTACCAAAAGGGTTACATGGTCGACCAGGGTCACTGAGCAGTCAGCAAAGAAGGAAGGACCTACACGTGAGCTGCGCCATTTATAATTCATGGTAATGTGGGTAATTCTTTGAATTTTTCTAGCACTCAGGTAGGCCGCTTATAAAAGGCTGATATCTGATTATTTCCAATGTTTTCTCTTTCTTTATCCCTTAATGAGACCAGGAGCTGTCAAATATCTTCTCTGGTTATGGATATGAGCCAAGTCTTGATGGAAGAGAAGTTTCATTTATTGGTTTAAATAGGAGTCAGCAAACTAGGCCTGTGGGCTAGATGCAGCCCACTGCCTATTTTTGTAAATAAAGTTTTATTGGAACATAGCCACATTCAATCACTTACATATTGTCTATGGCAATTTCATGTTACGACCGCAGAATTGAGGAGTTGTGACAGAAACCATATAGCCCACAAAACCTAAAGTATTTACTGTCTGGACATGTATTTTTTTAAAAAATGTGGGTACCTGGGTGGCTCAGGCGGTTAAGCGTCCGACTTCAACTCACGTCATGAGCTCACGGTTTGTGGGTTCGAGGCCCGCGTCGGGCTCTGTGCCCACAGCTCAGAGCCTGGAGCCTGCTTCCGATTCTGTGTCTCCCTCTCTCTCTGCTCCTCTCCCCACACACGCTCTGTCTCTCTCTCTCAAGAATAAATAAATATTAAAAAAAAATGTTTGCTGGCCCATGGGCTAGATTCAAAGTAAAATCAATCAACAAAAACATAAAACAAAATAGTAAAACCAGAGCTTTTCAAATAATTCCTTGAAGCAGTTCGGGGTGGGGGTGGGGGGGGGCAGTTTCTTATTTTAGAAGACAAGACAGACGACTGTTTGGACCTGATCTTCTCTCTTTGTTTCTCAAGGAAGGGTTAGTTGCCAGTAGTAAATCATGTTGGACGTGATCGTGAAACGATTCGATTCATAGTTCAAAAGAGAGAAATCAGTAAAGAAAAGAAAACATTTGGGGGAATGGCTTTCAACAGGTTTTAAAAGTGGCTGAGAAGCATTTAACTGGAATGAAATCTCAGAGATGCGAGGTTAAAGTTTGGGTTGCTTACCATGATTCTTCTAGAGAGAGAAAAACAAACTCAAATGAAGCACAGGGAGCAAATACAGAGTCATGTGTTCCCCCAAATAATGGAATTTTGAAGACAATGGAGCCCTAAATCCCTCTACAGGGATTTTGCCCAACGTAAAGTTCAGCCAGGCCTCAAGATGTCCAAAGACAGAGCAAACTTCACAGAAGTAAAACAAGAAGTTATTTTAATTCATAAAGAAAAAAACCCTTTGCGCAAAATACAAAAGAAGTAAAAACATATTACCCTCAGCAGGCTAGGAATGATAGACTGTTAAGAGAAGATGAAGGAATTTTGTGGATTTTTCCAGGGACTGCATGGACCTTTCCTACCCTGCCGGCTGGCCTGCAGCTAGGTGTCCCAGTCTCCAGAAGCCACCTGCCTTCTCTCAAGGTCATGGGCTCTGCAGCCCCCACGGCCCTCACCGCCTACGTTTCAGTTTAGAACCAGACATGTACAGAGAGGGTGTCCCGGGTCTGGAGGGGGAGGGGAGGCCTAGGAGGAGAAGGGCCAGGCTGGCCTCGCTCTGCTTCGTGGTATTTCCGTTCATCGCACTGCAGCCGTCCCTGACTGTCATTAGACCAGCGAAGAACCGCGTGGCTGGCCCTGCTCACCAGAACCAAGAATCCCCACGTGGGCAGGACCCGAGGCACATACCCTTCCGGACACAAGGTCACCCTCCAGGGCACGCCGCTGCAGAAGCACCGGCGGAGTGAAAGGTATTGGAAACTACCAGCTGGGTTTGGTTTTTTGCTTACTTGCAAACTGCTTGCTGATTTTCTTTGCTTTAAAAAAAAAAAACACAATGGCTTAAAAATCCAACGGCTGCAAAAGCTTCCACGCTGGCGATACATTAGTTCAAAAACCGGCGCCTGGCTGGCTCAGTCGATAAGAGCGCACGACTCCTGATCTCAGGAGGGTAAATTTGAGCCCCACGTTGGGTGTAGAGATTACTTAAAAATAAAAGCTAAAAAACAAACAAACAAAGAACCTGCAGATGAGTGCATAAAAGTACTTTCTCTTATGTCAACTGTTCTTTTTCCGGAGTGGTGGAAACTGGTTGATTTTTTTTCCCCCCATAATTGGCTCATTTTCTAAACGAATGTATGCTGTTCCCATTCCTGGGAAAAATGTAGTCGATGTTACCAACGCTTACCCCATCCCCCCGATTCCGTGGGGCCAGTGCTCTTGAAGAGCAAGGGCGGGGCGTGCCAACCTATGAGCTCAAGGATTGGTTTCCTCTGCATTTGGGAGAGGGGCGTGCCCCTGGGGTGTTCTGACAGCCCCTCGACACTCCCCCGAGTCCCCCTGTCATGTGCACCTTCTGCAAGTCACACGTGCAGTCCCCCTGCATGCTTCCGTGGGAGCGTATGAAAGTCACATCTCCGCCTTCAGGACCCCTTCCTGACCATTCAACATTGCCTTTGACCAGTAACTCCGACGGCAAAACCGTCACTGCACCAGGGCCCCTTGGAAGGAGGCGTTACGAATTTATCACGAGACGTGTTCGTTATTTTGCATGTGTGTGTTCTTCAGCCGGAAACTCTTCCAGGGCCCAAGGGTGGGCATTTCATTCCATCAGGCCGTAGGGTGCGTGGTTCAAGGACTGCTGACCCGGAGACTGCGCGGGGGGGCAGCAAAGTTAGGGGGCGCTGCTTTCTCTTCTCACGACCCCGAGTGTTCAGCAGAGCCAATGAGACTAGGGCTGTAGCCCCCGAGGGTCAGTCCTCTGGGAAAAGTCATTTTGAGTGAGTAACAACTTAAAAGGTGGCTCTCCACGATGTATGCACTGATGGATCGTCTACTTGGTTGTCGTGTTAAGTTACGCCCCGACACCACTTTCGTTTTCATTTTCTGCTAGATTCTTTTAGCTTCCCACCTCCCTGACTTACACCCGCTCCTGCTTTATTCCCTAAGCCTCCCTGAGCTGCATCCCAGGTGTTTACGCCCTGGACACGCTCTCCCATCCTGTAAATCTTCCCGGCAGCGCTTTCTTGTAGCTTTCTCTGTATCAGTCATACCTGCACAAATGGAGATTTTAGTGCTGGCTGCCACCTCCTTTATGTCTGGCTTAGGTTATAAACTCTTCAGGAGCCTTGTATTTTTATGCGTCCTTGCGCACTCGCAGCCGGCAATGGTGCTCAAGGGCGAGGAGGCACGTCCCCACCCCATCTCAGCTGGGCACTCAAAGTCAGCGATACTACTCGTAGATACCATTTCTATAGGGTATTTGGCATTTGGACTTGTGCGTCCATTATTATTATTTTTTTTTTTTTTGGCTTGTGTGTTCGTTATTATTATTTTTTTTTTTTTTGGCTTGTGTGTTCGTTATTACTATTATTATTTTTTTTTTTTGGCTTGTGTGTTCGTTACTATTTTTTAAATTTTTTTTAACGTTTATTTATTTTTGAGCGACACAAAGAGACAGACCGTGAGGGAGGGAGGGGCAGACAGAGAAGGAGACACAGAGTCCAAAGCAGGCCGCAGGCTCTGAGCTGTCAGCACGGCTGACACAGCCCCGTGTGGGGCTCGAACTCACCAACCGTGAGATCGTGACCCGAGCGGAAGTCGGACGCTTCACCGACTGAGCCACCCAGGCGCCCCAGCTTGTGTGTTCTCTTTAAAGCCCAGGAACCGCCAACAACGAGCCGCTGAGGTATGTCTATCAGTAAGAAACAGACGTGACACGCGATTCAACTTGACGGGGTCACCAGGTGGAAAACAATGGAGCGTGCCGCACACCTGAAGAGTGAAAGCATACTTTAGAGTCAAAAGTCCAATTTACTCACGTAAGCCTGGAGGATAAATTCGGAAGGCAAAAGTTTGAGAAGAAAATCAACAGTGGGAATGAACAAGAGTTGGAGAACTCCCGGGGGGGCAAGTGGATCCGTTATGTAAAGGTATGGAAATAAAGAATGGGGTATACGGGGAGCATGTTTGTGGGCGTTGTTCACTGCTCCATTGTGACCTGTGATTTGGGGGGACGATCCCACACCTGAGTGACTGCCCTGGACATCCTTTCCACGTTCAGGCTGCTTCCTGGCTGATCATGACCTTGGAAGCCAAACGTCTGGCTCTATGACCTTCCATCTGCATGAACGTGGCCATAGAACCATAAGCACCGACTGAAGGAAACAGAGGAGATAAGGGGCCCCGTGCTCGTGCTCCATAAATAATCCCTACTGTTTGTGTCATGCTCCCCGTGAAAAAGTGACCTCCTGTGGGGAATTAGGGGCGCCTCTAATGCTTACACATGCACGCATGTGCACACGCACGGTGTTACTATCTTATTCACTAAGTGTGAATACGGTGCACCTCCCCAGCAACGTTTTAAGCTCCTCCTGGGTAGAGTCTAATGTTACTATTTTTGACTGATCTAACACATTTGAAATAGTTTTCTCCTTCTATTCTTTGACTTAATAATAGCATTCTTTGATGTATAAATTGGGCTGCTATGTATCTGGAAATGATATTCTTTCAGCTTTGTCAGTTATGATAGTTTATTTTGCAATCCATCAAGTGATTTTGAATATCTACTTGTGTGCTATAACCTAACACTTGAGAGAAAAAGCAGGAAAAGTGAACAAAACAAGGTAGAGGGTGGTTGTGGGGGAGTCCGCCGAGACTCTGGCATCCCGTTCACCTTCCCCGTTATCCCCAGGGTTACCCCTGGCCAAGGCCCCTTCCTCCTCTTCCCTGTCACTGAAGCCGGTGGAAGAAACGAGGAAAAGTTTCCTATTTCTCCCAGGGGAGTTTGATGGGGCGAAAGAGGAGGAGAAGTCGGTTTTGAAGTAAAGGTACGGAATTTGGTTTCAGATACATGATTGCCAGTCGGGACGCTGCTGTGATGCCCCGGGAAACCTCGTGTGCAGAAGGGGCGGGAGGGAGGGAGGGCAGGTGGGTTCGCCTGGTAGAACAGGTGAAGGGCGAAACGCCAGGAGATAGCTCTGTTAATCTCCGCAGGGCGTCCGTGGGGTCCCTTGAGTAAGAGCAGACAGTGAGACTTGAAGGGGACCCAGAAAGCAGCACTACAGGACATAAGGAAGGAAACATTTTCCAGGGAAAAGGTGGCATGGGGACATTTGGGAGGTCGTTGGACGAGCCTCAGAGGAAGCCGACCGATGCAGCGATGCGAAGGTGACCGGTGGCACCCAGGGTCTGAGCACCCTGCCTCCTCCCCGGAGCACAACCTGGCGTGTGATCAAAACTTAAGGTCTATAAATGCCTCAGCCAATAATTCCATTCTCAGAATTTATCCCAGGGCCCAATTGTGGAGAAGCGTCACGACACAGGCCCCAGCAGATAGAAGACTATTGTTTGTGACAGTGTTCGAGCAGCGGGGTTAGTGAAACTCATACGAGGAGATTTTTGCAAAACGATGTTTAACGCAACTGCTAAAAGCGATACAGCGATAGGAGTGCCGTAAAGATGTGCATCAGATATTGTACAGCAGAAGAAGCAGATAGCGGAATGGTACGTATATCTTTCCCTTCTGGTGGACATCCACGTACAAATGTAATGGTTTTCTCCATCCGGCGGCACAAAGTAAATGCCAAAAATGAGAACCCGCTGACTGAATCCCAGTTTCACTACCTCCCTGTGGTCGTGTGACCTCCAGCAGGTGAATCATCCCCTTTGCCTCAATTTCTTCGCTTGTGACATGGAACATCATTAACGGTACCGCCTCCGAGAGTTTCCAGGTGTAAGTGAGCAAAGTGACATCACTTACAAGACTAACTGGCACATAACCACTGCCATTGTTCCAACAGATTTTTTTAGCTTTCTTCTTTTTCTGAATCTATACTTCCTTGTTCTAAAATAAAAAAAGATTCAAGTCAATTTGGGGGGGGGAAGAATAATTATTAATGACATTAGAGAAAATGACTTTGGTCGTAAGGGTTACCGGGTATCTTTCTTGGGTTCATACCCTTTAGACGAATATTGTTGGAGGACTTTGGGAAGAATTAGGGTGGCCGTTTGTACTGCATAACCATGTTGAGACATTGACTTGAAGAGGTCTGCTTTGAAATGTACCACCGCTGGTTAAGTTTCCCTGAAACGTGCGTAATTATTAGCAATTGAATTTTAGACATTCTGTTTTATTTTAATTGAGATATATTTATTCAAAATATCAAAATGACTTTTAAAAGTTTGGAGGTCTTGGGGCCCCTGGGTGGTTCAGTCAGTTAAGCGCCTGACCTTGGCTCAGGTCGTGATCTCACAGTCCGTGGGTTCGAGCCCCACATCGGGCTCTGTGCTGACAGCTCAGATCCTGGAGCCTGCTTCCAATTCTGTGTCTCCCTCTCTCTCTCTGTCTCTCTGCCCTTTCTCTCTCTCTCTCTCAAAAAATAAATAAACATTTTAAAAATTAAAAAAAGTGTTTGGAGGTCTCCCTCATATGGTTTTGAGCTTGATTTAAGAAGAGAGAATATAAGAATGTTTTATGCATTCTGGTTGGTTTTTAAACAATTTTGTAGTTCCGTTGAGGCTCTTTTTTTCCTCAAAAAAGCCAAGTTTTCATTTTTTTCAAAATCGAAATAATCTTGTTTCATTCTGATTCAGTACCTACCATAATGTATACATATGGAAGATTTTGCTTGATTAGTAAGTATGTATTTCTAAGGTGACTCATGCCATTTATATGGAATTGTTGATAGGTACTTTTATTCATATCTTTCTTTTAAAAGTACTATTAAAATTATATAAAATATACCATTTTATAGACAGTGTTTGATAAAAAGAAATGCACGTCACCTTTCAAAACCTCAAGAAATGAATATAAATTATAGAAACTGGCATAGAATGGCTACAGCTCCATCAGAAAAAAAAAATCATACTCTTCACCATGAAAGGATTTGTTTTTAACAAACAAATTAATCCTTCACCTTTCATTTGAGAAAACAGAAATGGAGTGATACCTAGAATTAATGCGTTATTTTCAAAGTAGAGTGAATTGCGTCCAAACCTACCAGCCAGCTGCATCTGGAAATTTGCCGTGTAGTGAGGAACAGTCCACACAGCATTTCTCGCTGCCCAGTTTCTTGAGGATTTGGACCAGAAGGTACTTAGGATGCTTTCTGTGGCCATCATACATACAATGGAGCTAAACATGAATGGACAGTAATACTGAGCTGGAAAGGAGAGAAGAAATGCAGTGTGAAAACCTTTCAGGAGGTAAAGTATTGTGTGCTCGCGCTGTTGGTGGCTGCTTCCAGAGCCCCCTGTGTCTGTAGTCCCCCCTTCCCCAACCTCAATGCGCATACACTCACTGCAACGAAGTTATTCACTTTCCGTCCTCCTTGCTCACTTCAACCGAACAGCAAGGATTGCATCTTATGTGTTGTGACTTTATCACAGTGCCTCACGCATAATAAGCACTTGCTATGTGATACTAAAGTCCCGAAATGCTTCGTGCGAATGCTGGACCCAAGGAGGGGGGCACTCTGCGTGGCTCCTGGGACCCCCTGTGCCTTGTCCAACACCGGGACGCCCTCCCACATACAGCTCTCAGCACTTACCTTAGCCTTAGAGGCTGGGGGCCCACCGCCAATGGAGATGGTAAGGAATCTTGCTCGAATGCCACGGGCTCTGTATCGTATCACGTGGAAACCGAGGGTAAATAAAGACCAAAAAACCAGAAGATCAGATTTCCTTTCCTGCATCTTCTTTCTAGCATTTCTTGGTTGTTAGTAGCTCTTTCATAATGGAAGTGGGAGAAACCAATTAAAACATTCCCATTTGTGATTAAATTTGTCCTCGCAGAACGCAAATCTGATAGCCAAAGGTCAGTGGCCCAGCATTTTATCAGTGCCTTTTATTCTTAATCCTCCTTCACTGACTTTATTTTATCATTTTCAATACCTATTTAAGTAATTCAACCCGCTCAATTATTCTTTAACAAATTTTTATCGACGACCTCTCTCAAGTAGGGTATGTGGGCTGTGTGCTATTAATGTAATGTCGTACAATTAATATCTTCTCGGCATTTCCTTATTCAACAAGTGGTACTGGTAAGGGCCAACCTATCTTTTAAAGGTAAACCTTGTCCAGTTTAATACAAGAATGAAATCACTATAGATCTATTATTTCTCGGAACAGAATATCTCCATTTGCATAAAATATTCTTCCTTTGACAAGTTGCCAGGAAGAAACACCTCATGCCCATTCTTCACAGTGCTCTTTCTATGGCATTAAGAATAGAAGAAATTACCATGGTGGCCTTAAAACTATTATTCTCTCCCCTTGCACCTCCTGGCCCTCCTGATTTACAATATCGTGCCTCTTGGAGAGCTCTGTCACTGAAATGCCCAGATAATGGACAAAGGGGAGCCTCTTACATAATGTAATTTCACACCAAGGAAGCCGGTTCATAGGTTGGAATATTAGGGTCAAATGTAGAGCCTATAACCCTCAGGTTGGTTGAAAAATAATGGCGAGAGTCAAAATTTAAATAAAATTTAAATCTCAACAACTGAATGATCTATAAGCCTTAAGGACAAGCAGCCTAGTAGACCAAGCCCATGCTTAAATACCAGAGGGGAAGAAAACCACGGGTAGAGTGCTACCGTATTAGAAATCATATGGCTGGTTGAGGGGCAAATATCTTTCTTTAAATATAAGCATGCGAGGTAATGCCTCCAAATGTAAGAGTTACGGCCCACGTGGAGCTACGAGAGTTGGCCATTCAGGAATAAAGGCATCTTCTGCCAATAGGCACGTGCGATGTTATTTTTATGTGTCGACTTGACGGGTCCACATGGTACCAGATATTTGGTCGAACATGATTGTATGTGTCTGGGAGGGCATTTCTGGAGGAGATTAACATTTGAATATACACACCCATGTGCACACACAGACACACACACACACACACACTCACCCCATTGGTTCTGTTTCTCTGGAGAGCCCTGACGAGTACAGCAGGGTCTGGGGAGAAAGCGTAGACAGACCAATCTCATGTCTAAGTGGAGAAGAACCAACCTGCTCACTTTGGAGTGAGACATCATGTTCTGGGGAGACCCGGGATCAGAGCAGCAAGACAGCGACTGGCCAGAATTCTTGTGGTTTAACCAGTGGTGGTATTTGGCTATCATCCGTATGACACCCCCAAGGCTTAGCCAACTTTAAATTTCCTATGCCTCCACACTGGTTTGGAAACCTGCCTAGTTGACATTTCAACGCTTGCCTTTGACACGTTCGACTCCCATGGGGCTGAGCAGAGCCGCGGCAGAACAGAGCGCCCACGCCTGGAACGCTGTCTGCCTCTGGCAGGCACGTGCCCTCGAGCTCACCTGGACACTTTAATTTTGGAGATGAAAATATTGGGTACACTTGTGCCGGTGGTTTCTTAAAATAAAGTTGTCATTTTCAATCACTCAGCCATGAGTGACAGCTTTTAAAAAAGGTAAAAAGGGAATTACCAGCCCCCCGTTGGTTAGCTTTGGCGTCTCTTCACCTGTAACACAAGTGGTTCTCACTTTGCAAATGGGCCAAGGGTCTATGTGCATATTGGCTACCCTGAAATTCCAGACCTTGTTCATCCTTGTTTGGCCACAGAACGCGGGCAAGTCAGACAAGTTGTCTAACCCGTAGGTTACTTTTTTTAATGTTTATTTTTGAGAGGAAGAGAGACAGAGCGTGAGCAGAGGGGCAGAGAGAGAGAGGGAGACACAGATTCCAAAGCAGGCTCCAGGCTCCGAGCTGTCGGCACAGAGCCTGATGCGGTGCTCGAACCCACGGACCGTGAGATCACAACCCGAGCCGAAGTCAGACGCTTAACTGACTGAGCCACCCAGGTGCCCCTAACCCAGAGATTAGATTATTAATCTCTAAAATGAGAAGGTATCGGTTCCCTGGAATTAACTGTAACAAAGTTCCACAAATATGGGTGCCTTAAACAACAGATCCAACCCCTCACTTCTAGAAGCCAGAAGTCCAGGAGCCAGTTATTGGTTGGTTCCTGCCGGAGGTGCTGAGGGTAAATCTGTTCCAGGACGCTCTCCCAGCCTCTGGTGGTGGCTGGCAATCCTTGGCATTCCCTGGTTTATACACGTACCACTACAGTCTCTGCCTTCGTGACGTCTCACGGCTGTCTTCCCCCTGGGGTCTCTGTGTTTATATTTCTCCTCTCTTCTTATAAGGACACCAGCCATGTTGGGGTGGGGCTTATTTTAACCCAGTAGGGACCCAAATCAAGTAATCGTATCAATTATGTTATATTATGATAATACAATTGATAACATCATTATCAAGTATATTATATTATGATACTGGATTATAGATCCAAATAAGATCATAGCCTGAGGTTCCAGGAGTTGAGACTTCAACCATTGTCAGGGGCCCCAATCCAACCCAAAACCGTTACAATCATTCCACTTTCTCGGTAGACTGGGGAGCATTGGATGCCCAGCGGTGGCTCTCATGGGTGGCAGGCGTTCATGTTATAAATGGCATTCTCTGGCCCTAAAACCTCATAGTGGATTGTAAGCTATGGAACACCAATTTCTGGTTTCTAAATCAGTTTGCCAGGCAGCACGCATCTGTCGCTCTGACACGAATAGGTCCCTCTGACACGAATAGGTCCCTCCAGGGGGCAGCTTCCTCGTGGCCTCTGGAGAATCATCTTCCCGAGTAGGGACAGAAGAAGATGACGGCCATCCCGCACGGGACAGCAATGTTGCTACCCTCCATGTGCATTATGAGAAATGTCACGTACGCATAAGTGATTCATCCTCCAAACACACTGGTAAGGAAGACGCCGTGGTGATGGTTCCTTCGTGGAGATGCTCACAGGACACACAACGCTGCGTGGAGGTTGCCTCTTTAGAATAAAATGTCCCCTCCCCTTGCCAACCACCGTGTCTCCTTAGCCTACTTTTTATTTTCCCTGAGAGTACTTTCTACCGCCTGGCATGGGGTATGTTTGTATTCGGTTTTGTTCGTGGTTTTTCTCCCCACAATAGACTGTACACCAGGAGACCAGGGATCTTTCTCTGGGTGGCTCACTGCCCCACCCTTGCGCCTGCCACAGGGTGCATGAATAAGTGAACAAATAAATCTAAAAAGGACAGGTGGGAAATAGACTATGTGAGTTGCCTAGTGTGGGGCCAATCTAGGATTAAGATCCAAACGTTTCTGACGTCAGAGCCCACGGCCCCAGGAACAGCCCTATGGTCCTGCATCGTCATCCAGATGTCCCTCAAGTCAACCCGGCCCCAGATTTCGGAATTTGGAAACAGAGAAGAGCGCTCCCAAGTTGGACAAGGCCTTAGGACTCAGCTTTCCCTGCGTCCCCAAATTACTGCTGTAGACAACACTATTACTTTCCTAGGACCCACGTTTCCAGGGGGGAAAAATAGCCTGACGGTCGTAGTTGATGTTTTTGTCCAAATGCTTTACGAAACGTCAAAAAAAAAAAACGCACATGTGATCTAACGTCAGAGTTGGAAAAGAAGAGATTATCTTGGGGCACCTGGGTGGCGCAGTCGGTTAAGCGTCCGACTTCAGCCAGGTCACGATCTCACGGTCTGTGAGTTCGAGCCCCGCGTCAGGCTCTGGGCTGACGGCTCAGAGCCTGGAGCCTGTTTCCGATTCTGTGTCTCCCTCTCTCTCTGCCCCTCCCCCGTTCATGCTCTGTCTCTGTCTGTCCCAAAAATAAATAAAAACGTTGAAAAAAAATTAAAAAAAAAAAAAAAAAAAGAAGAGATTATCTTAGTCCAAAACCCTCATTTAGCTGACCCCACGTGTGGTCCTTCCTCCCAGCTGTTTGAAACACAGACAAATAGTTGATGCATACGTCATTTCATATTTTCTTGTTCTTGGATTTATCAGGCTTTTTTTTTTGTCTTCTAGAAGAATCAGAGAACTCTTCCTCATTGGAAATTGGTCTGCTTTTCTTCGTATTTCCACATCAGTTATTACAATGAAACTGGATGATTTCCTGGTCCTTTGGTCCAGGAGAACCCACTTCAAGCAGCTTGATGTCTTTTCATTATTTTTAGGTTCGGGAACGATAGAACTTTGTTACTTTATTGCCCAACTTATCCCTTATAATATAATATTAGAACTACAACTCTCCGTAAACATCTGCCATGGCCAGAGATGGACCTGCTTTAACGAATTGTGACGGTAAGCAGTCAGGAGGCCCAAACCTGGAGGTTGGGTCAGGAACAGACTTCCTGTTGTTTAGAGGGTCCTGGAAGTTGTTGGAACAGTGTCTCCTAAGAAGAGAAGAATCAGTCAAAACTGCGGCCAAGTGCATCTGGCCTTCCTCCTCTCCAGAGGAGCACCCCTG
Organism: Lynx canadensis; assembly: GCF_007474595.2. Lineage (NCBI taxonomy): Eukaryota > Metazoa > Chordata > Mammalia > Carnivora > Felidae > Lynx > Lynx canadensis. The sequence continues at coordinate 3,230,119 of NC_044314.2, read as the reverse complement.
AAAATCAGGTGGCTCGGAGGGGTGCACATCCTGCATTTAATACGAGGGCATTCGCTGTGTCGGGTAAGGAAGGATGAAGGACGGCTGGCCCGCAGGCTGTACATGAACACAAACGCGAGCCAAGGGCGCCTTTTGGGAGGCCTGCATTGGATCCCATATAATCCCCTGGGATGCCTAAAGAATAAGAGTGGGGAAGGCTGACCCTGGAGCCCGGGGTCAGGAGACAGGTCAGGCTGTGCTGGGCCCCTGGTGGCCTCAGGGGGCGATGCCACGCAATTCTGGAAGAGACCTGGGCTGTCAGCACAAGCCTGGAAGGCCGGGCCATACGGCAGGGCCAGATTTGTTGTTAGAAACATTTAGATTCTATATTTAAGATCTGGAGCTCTCCACCCGGGCCGTCTCGTGCACGCAGAGACGGGGAGATTCCAACAGACGGGAGGGTGGGCCGGTCCCTTCGACAAATCTGGCCGGCTTGGCGAGGAGTGCCTGGCAAGCCGGAGCCGCTCCTGGGAGCCGGCCCCGCAACCTGCATCCGTGCACACGGCCGGCTGAGCCGGGCCCGCAACCTGCATCGGTGCACACCGCCGGCCGCCAGCGAGTTGGCAGCCTCTGGAACAGCCGAAGGCCCAAGTGCGGGCAGCGATCCCGCACCCCACGCTGAGCCAACCGCCTGCCGGGGAATTAAATTACCTGCTAACCACCTAACATGCTCCTGGGAGAGAGGGGGTCCCCTGGGTCGTGTCCACGGGCCGGAGGGGAAGGAGGGGACGGAGGGGACGGGTCAGGGCAGGGGTGGAAAGGACGGCAGGGCGCCTCGGACGACGAGGGCCTGCCTGGCACCGGGCAGCGCTGGCTGAGCTCCTGGCCGGGCTCCTGCGGGGGGCGGGGGGGGGGGGGGGGGGCGGGGAGGGGGGGTGGCGAGCCTGCCTCCGTCACCATGGCAACTGGTCTCCCTGGTTACCTCGAGGGGCCGAGTCCCCACAGGAGCAGCCACGTGGGCACCTCCTCGCAGAACCCCTGCCCGGGAACCGAGGCCCAGCAGAGTCTGGAAGGGCCTCGAGGAGCGGGGGGGCTGCGGGGGTCAAGTCCGACCAGTGGGGCTGCCGTGCAGGGCAGTGAGGAGGCTTTCACCACATGCTCCCCTGGGGCCCAGGGGGACGATCCCAGCACCCAGGCCACAAGCAAGGCGACTGGAGGATCTCCAGGGGAGCCTTGGGACACCCAGACCGCCCTTCCCGCCGGGGAGGGGGGGGGGAAGGGGCGGGCATCAGAGGGCCACCTGCCCGAGCAGGTGGACTGGCCCAAACCTTCCGAGCTCTCTGCCTCTCCTGCCTGGAGCCCCCTCCTCTCTCTCTGGGTCTCTGGGTCTCTCTCTCTCCCTGTCTGTCTCTGTCCTGCCCTGCCTCTCGCCCCCCCCCCCCCTCTTTCCTGCATCCCTCTCTTTCCCTCTCCTTCTTGCTCCCTCTCTCCCTTCTCCCTGTCTCTCCCTCCTTCCCTCCCCCCTCCCTGTCTCTCCCTCCTTCTCTCCCTCTCTTCTTCTCCCCGTCTTTCTCTCTCCCTCTCTCTCCCTCCCTCTTTCCCATCTCTCTGTCTCTTCCTCTGCCCCCCTTCCTCCTTCTTTCCTACCTCTCTCTCTTTCCCTCTCCCTCCCTCCCTCCCCCCACTTCATTTCTCCCTCCCTCCCCCCTCTGCCTCCCTCTCTCTGTATCTTCCATCAGGCACAGTCTCAGTTTCCTCTCAATGCAGTTCCTGAAGGAACCAGGGAGCCAGTACTCGAAGATTCAAGAAGGATCATTTAACTGTCTTCAACCTTTGCCAACTTACTTCCTGTTGCGAAAACAGATGAGAAAAATGAAACAGACCACACCTGCATATCCCAGAAATAAGATCACCGGATGGTTCTGTGGAGAACTTCTCGTCTTCTAGCAGATACAGGTGCTGGACACTTTGTCTCCCGGGTCACCTGTGTGGGGAAGTCCTGTGTCTATAGCAGATGGGAGAGAAGGTTGCCCACCGAATCCAATTACTTACAGATTTCTATTCACCACTCATGGTATCAGGGCGACTTTCTTAACGTATAGTCACATTCAGGGTTAGTATCTCTTCTTCCCGAGCTACAGCCGTCCTGCCATTGGGGCAATAGCAAAGGGCAGCCCTGGGAGTCGCTTTCGCGCTGGAGGAACCTTCCTTAACGCTGATGGGGGGATCACCCGGGACTTTCACTCCATCACCGCGACTCTCCTAACTGCCCAATTCGCCCACAGAACACCCCGTGGTCTGGATGCCTCCCCAGGGTCCAGGTGACTGAGCTTTGGTGGTCCTTGCAGCGGTGGCCAGGGAGACCACACCCCCCCCACCTCCACCCACCCAACCCCCGCCCCACAGACCACCAGAGGAGCTCCAGGCTAAGGGCCACACAGGCTGGTCTTGGTGCAGTGCCCAACAGCTCTGCAGGGAGAGAGAGGAGCTCTGAGTGCCTGGGTGGATCACAAGGTTTTTACTCCAGGGCTCATTTCAAGGGTGTCCAAGGGGCACAGCCGATCCCAAACACACGTTGTGGGAAGCTAAGGAAGTGATGTTGAATTTGTGCCATTTTGTAGCCTTTAAAGACGTAGGAAGAGTCTCGAATGTGCCTTGTGGGCCAAATCCTCTGGTTCGGCAAAGTCAAAATAATGAGAATTAGCCTGCTTCTACATATAACTCCGAAACCTCCCACACATCCTTTTCACAGAAGTGCAATGAGAATTAATCATTAATGTTTATAAAAAGATCTGAAGAAAGAAATCATTACCCATAAATGCTAAATATTGTTAAGGTTTTGGATACCAACATCAAGATAAATATAAAACACGAAATGAAAAGTGCCATGCGTCTGCTACGTATATTAGTGATAATCTTCTGGGCTACGTGTGTGGGAGGGTGAAAGCACCAGGCTTTTGGGTGTTCCTTGGGGGTCATCTGAACAGCTGACGTGACCGAGTTTAGAAAATCATTCAAGGCTCCTTATTACCCTGGGATATTGAATTGCAGAGGCATAGATGACTTCCATGAAGCTTGCTTTACGGGTATGTCTGAGATGGTCTCCTAGGCCATTGATAAAATGAACCACCATTTGACGTTCACAGACCCAACATCTCACACCAGAAACCTCCGCTTTCTTCACGCTTGTAACACTTTTTACATGTTAAGACCTCAAATCAATGCATGGGGTTTAGTGAAATGAACTTCCATTAAATGCAGTATAAACAAATGGACAGTTCACAAATTTTCTAACTGTTCTCTTTGTAGAACATAAGCTCTAATATCTTACTGTGCTTCGTGGCCCATTGTTTTAATCAAACAAAGGGTCATAAATAGGATTTATTAGACACATGATCATAGACTTTATTAAATCCAAACAGATCACCCCAAATTGAAGCGAGTTTACAGCTTGCCAAGGTACCTATGGCAAATCCTCTCATCTGTCCTCTGTCTGTTATTATTCGATGTTACTGATAAAGAGTCACTTGTCAAAGTCACCCAGGGCTTATCCCTTGCGCTCGGAGGGACAGGTACAAAAGTTAGTGGCTCACTGGGGACACATTCCTTGAACCCGTGGCGAAGAAAAAGCATGAGAAAACAAGTGGAAAAAGAGTTCACCTGCAGCCCCGTGTGTATGCACAGAGGTACAGTTTCTAGTTCTAACTCAGAAGTTTGCTTTGTGCGTCTTTGGCCACACTCACGTGCGCAAAATAGAGAACCCAACTGTGGAACACCATACACGTAAGCAGCAAAGGTCTAGG